>NC_091963.1:20230473-20477973 GCF_031021105.1 Erythrolamprus reginae | reverse complement strand
TGCTGTCTCCTAGAAACCAGACAGCAAATAGCTTTCAACAACTGTTTCAGAGTCCCAAAGTACCCTTCAGCATAACACTCTCTCAAAATGTAATATACTATAACACTACCTATACTTTTAAGTTGCCCACCTAGACTGGTAAGGCAAGGATGAGAACCCAATAATTTTTTGGCAGTCCTTCTTGCTAATACATTGAGCAATCTGGAAATAAGTGGCAAGGGGAGAAAGAGGCAAAGAGAACATTGTTAGTTTAGTTAAGAGGAGATTGTTTGCTCTCTGCAAATATTTTTTTACAGCTTTATTCAGGGCAATGTTTTTTTCAGTGTACTAGCTTCTCCTGGAGACAATAAAATGGCATAGTGCTTATCACTCGAGACTGGAATCTCTGAGGAATCTGTTAACCATGATAGGTTTCTTCAATAGGCATGCCACTCCTTGCATGCCAGATAAAAGAAAAATCACCTTCACGTTTAGCTTGACGCCCAGTGATTAATGGAAATATCCATCACATTTGCATGACAGCATTATTGGTGAAGTTTGATGTTGCCTTTTAAATTGAGGCTATGGCTGAAGTATTTCTTGGTGATCTCAAATAAGAGGACTAATCAGCATTGATCCTGCTCAGCTTTTCAGAGTCAAGCCTGAGGATTTATAAGGGCACTTTTATAACCTATGTAGATAAATAGAACTGCGCTCTACGAAACACGTAGCTTAGTCTAGTGGCTTGCTTCAGTGTAGGAAGGTTTTGCATAATCTGAAAATGATTCAGAATGAGGACTTTGAGCCTTGCAGGTATGCAACGATCTTTGCAATGCATTGAAGCAAGACTTTCTTCCCCAGTATTTTGTCTGTTATATTACGCGGGAATGAAGTGAAAAGACATAACAGCAGTTGAGCACCTTTATTAAACTTGCTGGGTTGCAATATGAACTTCTGGCTGGCTGCAGGGAAGTGGCTTTTAAGTGCTTGTCTGTAACCCAGCTGGCCACTGACAGCTGTTCATTTCTCCCACTGCTAGATTAGCCAATCAGTGGCAGCTATACAAATCCATGCCACATACTTACATACGTGGTGTTACGTACCTACGGCTGTACATAACACCACTCCCCTCAGTCTGTGGACAGAGTCCCTTGGGAGTTGGGCGGCATGCAAATCTGAATAAATAAATAATTGTAGTGCATATTAATATACTATATGTAAGCATACAGGTAGACAGGGTGCCACACAGTCTGATAGGGCCTGCACAATTCATTTGTCCTTGGGGACTCCCTAGCGATGGTCATGCCATCCACTGCTCTGTGCTCCTTCTGTGGAAATATCTGCCATTGATCATGGTGGCCTCCTCTCCTGAGTCATTGTCCTCTGCTCCTGGATGTCACTGCTAGATTCTAGCTGCTCTCAGTAGGTGTCTGCTCACTTCATCTGGTCTTGAGCATAGGTCCCTTGGTCTCTATTATGCAGGGCTGGTCTGTTAGGTAGAGTTCCATGAACTGGTGTTTTGGAGGCCTCTCGGGGCAGACAATCTGGTTGTTCTTGTCTTGTAGTAGGTGGTGGCTTGTCCAGATAGCATAACCAGGAGTCCCCCAGTCTCCTTCTGAGATGATCTATGTGTTGCCTCCCTACTCATCTGTCCTCTAGTTCCACTTGGTACAATTTTGGACTGGTGATTATGATGATATTAGCTTTCATCCACTTGGGATATCCTGCATAGTTATGTGCAAAAACGAGGTCATCTATTCCCATTGACGTACTATTCTGCTAGAATTCAAGGGTTTCTCTGGAATGTAGTTGGGGTTCAACCGGTCTAGCTGGGACTCAGTTTACATTTCAGCTTGGCTTTGGTTAGTGGCCATGCATGGTGCAATTTTCTGGGCCTGCAGGAACTGGTTGATTCTTTCTTGCCAGTTTTCCCAACCTGTGAGTGTCTCTTTGACCATCCTCACAATTCTCTCTACTCGGCCATTTCTGGCTGAATTAAATGGTGAGACAAGGATGTGTCTGATATCCAGTTCTTCTAAGAATGACTCCATGTTCTTCATGGTCAATTGAGGCCCATTATCCAACATGAGGACATCTGGGATGCCGTGGTTGCAAATATTTGCCAGAGGGCTCAGATGGTCACCTTTGTTGTTGATGTGTGCATGATCATGAACTCTAGCCATTTAGAGTAGGCATCCAGCACAATTAAAAATGTTTCTCCTGCAATTGGCCCAGTGAAATCAATATGAAGCCTTGACCAGGGTGCCTTGGGGAATTTTCATTCCAGTTGGTCATGCGAGGAGGAGCTGGTCATGTTCCTTGACATGGCATACATGTTGCCACTCATTCCACTGCCTTCATTCATACTATCACAGGGTGTCCTATGTGTAAGGTGTTTATTTATTGATTGATTGATTTGATTGATTTGATTGATTTGATTGATTTGATTGATTTGATTGATTTGATTGATTTGATTGATTTGATTGATTTGATTGATTTGATTGATTTGATTGATTTGATTGATTTGATTGATTTGATTGATTTGATTGATTTGATTGATTTGATTGATTTGATTGATTTGATTGATTTGATTGATTTGATTGATTTGATTGATTGATTTGATTGATTTGATTGATTTGATTGATTTGATTGATTTGATTGATTTGATTGATTTGATTGATTTGATCGATTTGATCGATTTGATCGATTTGATCGATTTGATCGATTTGATCGATTTGATCGATTTGATCGATTTGATCGATTTGATCGATTTGATCGATTTGATCGATTTGATCGATTTGATCGATTTGACCGATTTGACCGATTTGACCGATTTGATCGATTTGATCGATTTGATCGATTTGATCGATTTGATCGATTTGACCGATTTGACCGATTTGACCGATTTGATTTGTACGCCGCCCCTCTCCGGAGACTCGGAGTGGCTCACAACAAGAAACAGTACAAATCTATTTCTAATATGGCTGCAATGCCACAAGGTGCCTTTGTCCTATTGTCCTTCCTCAACCACCTTTGTCACCAATGTGATATTGTGCAGGAATGAAGGGACAGGATGAAGGAGCAGTTCATCACCTTTATTGAACTTGCTGGATTACAATACAAACTGCTGGCTAGCTCAGGAAAGTCGCTTTTAAGGGCTTGCCTGTAAACCAGCCAGCCACTGACAGCAGTTTATTTCCCCTTCCCACTATATTAACCAATCAATGGTGACCGTATGTAGCAATCCATGCTACATACGGTCACACTTTCTATCTCTGGGGAGGTGGGAGAAATTTCCAAAGGTTCCTTTTTTTCATTCAGTGGTTTTACCTACATGCTGCTCATCCTAAATAGATGCAGAGCTCCTAAGGAAGAAAGTCTGAGATTCCACTTTTAAAAATTTCTTTTATCTCGCATGCAAGGAGCCATATATATGAGCCGGGGTGGTGCAGCAGGTAGAGTGCTGTACTGCAGGCCACTGAAGCTGACTTGTAGATCTGAAGGTCAGCGGTTCAAATCTCATCACCGGCTCAAGGTTGACTCAGCCTTCCATCCTTCCGAGGTGGGTAAAATGAGGAACCGGATTGTGGGGGCAATAGCCTAGCTCTGTTAAAAAAAGTGCTATTGCTAACATGTTGTAAGCTGCTCTGAGTCTACGGAGAAGGGCGGCATAAAAATTGAATGAATGAATGAATAAATAAATAAATAAATAAATAAGGAGTTGCATGCCTATTGAAGAAACCTATCATGGTTAACAGATTCCTAAGAGATTCCAGTCTAGAGTGATAAGCACTATGCCATTTTATTGTCTCCAAGAGAAGCTAGTATACTGAAGAAACCATTGCCCTGAATAAAGCTGTAAAAAATGCTATTTAACACCATTCCCTGCACTATTGGAATGGGCCAGGAGCGTGTACGCATGCCCAGCGCAGTATTCAGCTTTTGCACATGTGTAGAAGCCAAATCTCATGCCAGGAGGCACATGAGAGAGATTTCCAGGGCTTTTTTGTTTACGTGCATGCTCAGAAGCAAAAAGATGCAGAAACCGGCAAGTAAGTTGACAGCCACTGGCAGCTCTGATGTGAGTGGCCCACCTGCTCATGGTGGCTCTATCTGCTTTGCCTTCCTTCTCATCCTGTTCGCTTGCCCGTTTCATTCCCATCCACTTGCCTGCTTTGCCTCACTACTCGTCCCGTCCACTCGCCTGCTTTGCTCCCATCCATTCACCTGCTTCACCTTTCCGCTCATTGCAGCACCGCCACGAGTGGCAGCTCCATCCCCTTTGTTGTGGTTAGCTCTGGCCCAGCTCCTGCCCCATGTGGGGGAGACATCCACATGCTGCAGGCCAGTTTTGCCCCCCGGTGAAATCTGCTGATGAAGGCTCCTCTGACCAAGAAGACATGAGTGACAGGGAGGAGGAGAGTGTGGCAGACAACTCAGAAGGAGATCAATTATCTAGCTCCTCCTTGGATTCAGAACAAGAGTTAATGATACAGCCACGCATGCGGAGAGCGATGCATAGGCAACAACAACTGAGAGATTATTATCAAAGAAAATGAGGCCACCTGTGGTTGGGTGGGGCTGTGGTAATTAGTGAGGCTGCTATAAATAGCAGCCTGTGGGTTTGGCCATTGTGGAGGATTATCTGATCGTTGTGTTTTGTGCCTGCCTTGCTGACTTCGACCTTTGTGTGCTGATTTCCCCCCGCTTTGAAACTAAACCAGGGCAAAGTGTGTTTCACTTTGTGAAAAAAGGACTGTGAATTGCCTCACAACTGCAAGCTAAGTATCACAGAACTGATAAGGGACTTGTACAAATTACCAGTTTGTTTGGAGACAAGTGCTCTTTGCTATACCAAAAGAGGGCTTGGTTTAAGTGAATTTTCATTATAAAGAACATTGTTTTGAATTTTCAAATGTGTGTGTG
Source organism: Erythrolamprus reginae (assembly GCF_031021105.1). Lineage (NCBI taxonomy): Eukaryota > Metazoa > Chordata > Lepidosauria > Squamata > Dipsadidae > Erythrolamprus > Erythrolamprus reginae. The sequence goes on along the minus strand of NC_091963.1, from coordinate 20,473,068 downwards.
TCTGAAATTGTATCTGTGCATTTTTGGGAGGATTCTATCAGAGAGCCCGACAGAACACCCTTGCCCAATCCACTCATGGTGGCTTTGCCACTAGCAAGCTGCCTGCTCCACCACACTGCCACCGGGCTGCCGGCCCTTACTTTGAGTGCTCTCCTGCTGAGAAGATGGGCCATGGGATGGGGGGGGGGCAAGCTCCAGATGTGCAGCCTGTTCTGTTCTCTCCTGCACCACAGGCATCTCTCAGAGTGGTGATGGTGCCCCAAATGAGTCATGGTCTTTGGGAGCAGAGCGCTGCTGCTCCCAAAGGCCATGACTCGCTCGGAGCGGCATCGCTGCGCCGAGAGATGCCTGCAGCACAGGAAAGTGGAACAGACCATGCGCAAAACCTCCAGCAATTTTTATTGGAGTTGCACGTGCACTGCACATGCACCCCCGGCTGTAACAAAGCAAGGCTACACACTCTATTTCCACCTCCGGAACCGCATTCCCAGTGGTCCGGGGCGTGGCCCATCCCTGGTTGTATAAAAACTTTTTGCCCACGGTATTCTTCTCTCTTCAAATGAGTAATCATTAAGATGACGGTTTCCTTGCATTTCATGAAAGATATACTGTAACTTGTCTATTTATTCCACCCTTCTTTGACTGTTGATCTTGCTTATTTATTAGATTTAATATTGATTGTCAGGCAAAATATCAGAATAGGTCTACCCTTTCCAAAGTTGGTTTCCCTACTACACAGACACAACTCGTGAGATATAATGCCAGGTTAGGTGGAAATTTGCACAGCTCAGAGTTTTATGATATTTTGATAATGCTGTAGCAAAACTCTGGTTGGACTGCTACCATTGGATTAACAGAAGCTTCTTAAAGAGGGAACATGAGTATTTATAATGGAATTCAAACACCAGATTGCAAAAAGCTTGGGTCCATCCAAATGTTAGCATTTCTAAATAACACGTACTGTTATTGCCATTCAATTCCTTCAAAAGAGACAAGCATCTTATTTTAATCAGGCTCTAAATCTCATTTCTCTCTTTTGTTTTTCCCTCTCTCTCTCTTAAAAACAAAGTTCTATGAATCCTCTGACAAAGCAAAGAGGAATCTGATACTAGTTTTGTAAGATGTGAGAGAACAGTAGGGAGGATGATCTGTATGCCCTCAGCAATGATGGCATTTTATCTTGCTGAGCCTATCTCTTCTTTCTGTTTACCCCAGGTTAAGGCTGTAATCCTCTCTTTGTGCTACCACAAGCATTCCCTCAGCAACAGATTATGATGTCACGACTGAAGATTTATAGTTCTCTAACTTTGAGGGGGAGGGGGGAAAGGACTCCTCTGTGAGCCAGGCCAGGCTGCAAATGCTTCTCTGCATTAAATTGTCCCACTGGGAGGAACTTGGTTATGGGGAAGTTATATTTTAGCAAGGCAACAAATGTGTAGATAAAGTGCGGCTGAATCTGATAGATTCATCATAGTCTCTAAAAAGTTATTTGTAAATCCAGAAGAACAATTTCAAGGCCTTTCCAGAATACCCACAGTGAATAACAGTCAACAACAGTCAACTCTACCCACCAAATCACCTTTATCTCACCCTTGGCAGCCTTAACAATTTTCAATCAAGGGGCAATAAAACACATTTGATTACCCATCCACTTGTAAAGAGTTTTATTTCCATGCACGCAGTGTTGCAATCTCAACTTTCTTATATATTTCATTTGCATTTGTGTTGCATTGCTATATCATTTGAATCCTGGCATGTCAATGCATGACGATTGTTCTGTAAGAAATAGTTTTTTTTAAAAAGCATATTTGTTCTTTAGTGCTGTTCCCATGTCTGTGATGCTATGCGATCTAAGTACATGGATTCTACAAATTTGAACAATGACAGCTTTCAGTGGAATACTTTATATGTAAACATAACTCTCATTGCTTTCCAAGAGATTTATTGCCATGTCAATATAGAAAGGGCTGAAATCATAATTATGACTGGCCATCAAAAAGCAGTCAAATGGTTCTCTAGCTCTTGAGCTCATACCTAAAAATAGAATGGCTCCTGAAAATGACTCGTCAGTGGAATTTCATTAGTAGATGCAACCAAAGTCCAAAGTTGGTGGAACAAAGTCTTGCTTTCTCCCAACCATTCTTTCTGTTGTTGCTTCTGGCATTCTTTTCCTTCTCTTTCCCAAGCAGTAGATTTAAAGAGAATGGAAAGATTGATTACGAGTGTCTTTGACAGTAGCTTTTTGTCACATATGGCTCTCAAGACACTGACTGTCACCCATGTGCTAAGAGCATAGGATAGTAGCCTTCACAGATTCTAAACCAGCAGATTGAAAAAATTATACAAATGTAGGACAGAAAAAGAAAGTTTGCAGATCTCATTGCCCATGATGGCTGTTACACTGCACACATCTGGATTCTGAAAACTGTGCTTAAACACTTCTCCCAAGATACCCTAGCATAGAAAATGTAGGTTAAATCTCACCGTTTTTAAAAGTTTGTTTGATCATTGTTTGGGGAGTTTACAGCATGTCTAGTCATTAGATTTTGATTTATTATTAGTTTCAGAAATAATGGGCATTTCTACAATGACCAGCTTCTATTTGGTTTAAACCATTTATCAGAGTTCTCCTGAGACATAAACAGGGTATAAATGAGTCTGGACAGAATTTCTAAGACTATTTGAGAGATCTCCAGATTAAAAAAATAATATAAAAGAAATAATATAAAACACACAAAATAGATTACAAGTGTACATCATATCTTAATTTTATTCATTTTTTCTTTATTCATTTATTTTGATTTAATTTTAATAAATTTGGAATTATGGTTAACTCAAAGCTCCTTTCAGGATGCAGTTAAATTCCTGCCATTATTTTACAACCGTGGTCAGATGCCAATTTTTAATAGGTTCCATATTTGGAACAGAGAAAACACAAATGTTTCCCTTAATTTTCTTTCACCATTTTCTATCTCTTTTTTGTTTATGAATTATCATTTGGATTTCAAAATTCATAATGACCAAATTGCACTGGTTCAGGAGAATGTCATATTCTGGTCTAAGTGATGTTGACTATACATTTTTTTAGGAAAATAAATGATGGGGAAATTCAAATAATAGCTCTCATAGAAAAAATACTGTTGTTAAGAAATGATTGGTGGAATATTCATTATGGAAGTAGATATGAATAGGAGCTATTGCTTACAAACAGCATATTCTTCTTAACGATCCTAAACAGCTATTCTGATTCATCAACAATTCTGATTATGTGTATGTATGTTTTCTTGAGAGGCATCGTGGAGGCCAGGAAAAATACACATTCTCTAATAAGAATAATCAACCAGGTGCAGAGGTGTAAGAGAATCACATGGGGAAAGAGAATTGATTCCTCTCTTTTTGAACCATTGGATTCTTAGACAAGGATATGCAACATTTTTGTTGGCAGAGTTGAATATCTTGAAAGGTATGGGTATTATTTTATATATATATGCTTTTAAAACTGTTGCAGTTTTTCCACATCTTAAAATGGCATTTTCAGCAATTACAGTTAGTTATGAAGTCCATGAAATGTGGCAAAATGTAGAACAGAGTCACAGGAGGAACAAAGAGACAGTTGGGCTTGAAATCTTTGGTATGCAGGAAGAGAGCAAAGGCAGTTCCTCCCTAGTCTTTCATTTGACATATCTAATAGTTTTGCAGATTTGTTCTTTAGTCTGGCAAGATTCCCTGTCTGTAGATCAGCACAGTAATGGGCTGCTACGGGTCTGGTCAGGTACGTAGAACCAGTACAAAAATTTTGAATGTTTTTCCTTTTTTTCATTCTGGGCTTCGAGTATGTTTTCCTTATCACAGTAAATGAGGTTGAATGTGCATAATTTTAGAAAAGCTGTTTATGCATGTGTGTGTGTATATACACATATAGTTTATATAGTAGATAATGTATATTTTTGTGTGCCTGTGTGTAATATGTATGTACACATATGGCATAAATACATAGAATTAAATAATATATTTTGGATTTTCAGTAATAGTAAATAGGGAAATTGTAACTCTTTGAGGCGAGGAGAGGCCAGGCACCCTAACCCAAACCCATGAGTGACATCAAGTTGGCCATCTTTAAGCCAGTCACATGATCTTTAAACCACACCAAATCACCTGATCATCAAGCCACTCCCACCTGGTCACATGGCTGCCAAGCTACACCCACAAAATAAGTCACGCCCACAGTGTGGTAATACAATTTTTTGCAGCCCTTCACTGATCAGCAACAATAAAGAAACCATTCTGAGATAGCTTCTCATATCACTCTTGGTTCCTTGAGTCTGTCACAAAAAAAGAGGGAACTGGGGATCATACGTTAACCAGTCTTGCCTCAGAGCAAATCTGAGCAACTTTCTGATTTTCCAGATGTGAGTGAATAACAGCAATCAGTATCATTAGCCACATTGCTTAAGATTGCTAGGCATAGTTAAGAAACTTTTGGAAGGCCACCATACAGTGATACTTTGTCTTACGAACTTAATTGGTTCCAGGACAAGGTTCGTAAGGTGAAAGGTTCGTAAGACGAAACAATGTTTCCCATAGGAATCAATGTAAAAGCAAATAATGCGTGCAAATCCTTCAGGAAAATCCCAAACTTTAGAAGGGAGGTGAACAGAGGGCAGGGAGGAGCAGCTAAAGGGGGCGGGTGGAAGAAGCAAGGCTAGGTTAAAGGGCGAGTGGGAAGGAAGAAAGGCAAGGGGCGCGCCCAACCCTTTTCTTTCTTCAAAAGACACCCTTTCAGTGCCTCTGCAAGCATGCTGTTCTCCTACTTTGGTTAATGCAAAGTCTTTCCCCCTCCAAGCTGCCCCTCCCTTTTCTTTCTTCAAAAGACACCCTTTCAGTGCCTCTGCAAGCACGCTGTTCTCTGCAAACTCTTTCCCCTTCCAAGCCGCCCCTCCCTTTTCTTTCTTCAGAAGACACCCTTTCAGTGCCTCTGCAAGCATGCTATTCTCCTACTTTTGTTAATGCAAAGTCTTTCCCCCTCCAAGCTGCCCCTCCCTTTTCTTTCTTCAGAAGACACCCTTTCAGTGCCTCTGCAAGCACGCTATTCTCCTACTTTTGTTAATGCAAAGTCTTTCCCCCTCCAAGCTGCCCCTCCCTTTTCTTTCTTCAAAAAAAGGGGGAAAAAAGAAACCCCTTCATCCCAGCAGCAGCGGCTTGGGTTCGTAAGGGGAAAATAGTTCGGAAGAAGAGGCAAAAAAATCTTAAACACTGGGTTCGTATCTCGAAAAGTTCGTTAGAAGAGGCGTTCGTAAGATGAGGTACCACTGTACTCCTATTGCTTCTTCAAAAACCACTGCCCCCAACATTAGAAGCTCTTTTTCCTCTCATTTCTCTTAGCTCGCGTTGACCCCTGCTCTTCCTTCCCTTTAGAGTTCTGCAAGATTTCTGCCTTTCTCTCAGCAGAGACTGTCTGTGAACTAAGGTATCTTTGCAAATATAGCTTACTGCTACAGCTACAAATGTGACTCATAGTTCCTGCTGTGATTGATAGACTCAGTACACCTCCTCTTAGTTCCCAAGCCCTGCCTGCCCCCTTGTTGCATTATTCCATACACCTGCCTGCCAAAGGCATACCATAAAATTGCATCAACCACATCCTGTTGCACCTTTGAAATCACTGGTATCAGGGATTAGGTTCCAAAATGCAATCCTTCTGATGGAGCATCTGAAAAGAAAACACTGCCTGCTCCACAAAACACCTGCAAGCAATTTATTATATCACCCGAGGTGACAGATACCTTTGCCTTTGCCTTAAGGGGTAGTCTTTTTCAATCCATCACAGGTTTCACCTTGCATGGACAGATCTAATAGGCAATTAAAATAATAATAATTTTGCATTCCAGTTTCTTTCATGACTTGGCTTTGAAAATGTAAGTCCTTAAACTTCATTTGTACACAATGCATAAGCTGTAGCATAAGATTAAACTTCATTTAGAGAAGAAATGGCTCAGTCTAGGCACCAACATGGAATCACTTTTAATGCAGAATGATACACTAAGATAAAGAGATAAATGAAAGAAATGGCTTTGGAGGCTGTCCATGAAATAATATAATTTTTTTTGCAGCTTTCCTCTAGCAACCAGGCATAGAATGAGAGTTTTTTTTAAAAAAAACAACAACCATTGACAGTGGTTTACTATCCAATAGCGTTCACACAAAGAGGTAGAAATTTAAAAATTTGATAGAGGTAAATTTTCTTCCTTGATTTTTCACTCTTTGCAATGCTCAGAAGACAAAGATACACAGAAATAGCTGGTATATATGAAGGTAGCAGCAGAGCTGTAATGTATTTTGTGCATGTGATTGAATTTAGATATTAACTCCCCAATTAAAGATTCTTGTACTGGAGCCTTTGAACTGGATCCAGTGTTTATTATTTATTTTATTTATTTATTTGTTTTATCAAGTACGTATTGGTGGTATACGAAGATATAATAATATTTATATACATGATACTAGTAAAAAAGAAACATTAGGACAGAGGATGGAAGGCACGCTGGTGCACTTGTTGCTCGCCCCTTACTGACCGCTTAGGAATTGGGAGAGGTTAACAGTGAATAGTCTAAGAGTAAAGTTTTGAAGGTTAGGTGATGATACTACAAAGTGAGTTCCATGCATCAACTACTCAGTTACTAAAGTCATATTATGGTCATCTCTGAATGCTGCTGAGTGAAAGCTTGGGTTGGTGAATCTTGCTTGGACTTATCAGGCCAAGATTATATTATATGCTACTTGAAAAAAAACATTAGTGTTGCACAAAACCAGAATGTGGTTGGTTTGATATTGTTTGATGAGACCATCTTGTTTCGTAAATACTTGCTTCAGAAAAAGCCTAGAACTGAGGTCCTGTAAAAAAGAATAAATAAGGCACAACTGCATGATCACTATTATTTTCCCCTCTTATACATGTGATATACTGTATGTATATAATGTTTTCAGGCTGAAAACCATGGCAGTTCTTTCAAGATGTGTTCTTTATTATTCCAGACTTATACACAAAATCATGCCAGACTGAGTCTCCACTATCTGCATCTTCCATATACTTTGTGAACTCTTAAGGAGAGGCCATCTTTGCCTTCTTTTTTCCCACCAGATATCTGGGCCTCTGGCGCCTCCTCCTCCTCTGGAAGGCAACCTTCCCACCGCCTCACTACATTCCATTGGAGAGAGAGATAGGTTCTTCCTGGTTCATACCAGTTCTATTTGCACTGTGTTGTGGTTAGCTCTGGACCAGCTCCTGCCCCAAGGACTGTGGATGTGGGGGAGACATCCACATGCTGCAGGCCTGTTTTTCCCCCAGTGGAATCTGCTGATGAAGGCTCCTCTGACCAAGAAGACATGAGTGACAGGGAGGAGGAGAGTGTGGCAGACAGCTCAGAAGGAGATCAATTATCTATCTCCTCCTTGGATTCAGAACAAGAGTTAATGATACAGCCACGCATGCGGAGAGTGATGCATAGGCAACAACAACTGAGAGATTATTATAAAAGAAAATGAGGCCGCCTGTGGTTGGGTGGGGCTGTGGTAATTAGTGAGGCTGCTATAAATAGCAGCCTGTGGGTTTGGCCATGGTGGAGGATTATCTGATCCTTGTGTTTCATGACTGCGTTACTGACTTTGACTTTTTGTGTGCTGATTTTTCCCAGCGTTGAAACTAAACCAGAGCAAAGTGTGTTTCACTTTGTGAAAGAAGAAGGACTGTGAATTGCCTCACAGCTGGAAGCTAAGTATCACAGAACTGATAAGGGACTTGTACAAATTACCAGTTTGTTTGGAGACGAGTGCTCTTGGCTATACCAAAAGAGGGCTTGGTTTAAGTGAATTTTCATTATAAAGAACATTGTTTTGAATTTTCAAATGCGTGTGTGTCTGAAATTTGTACCTGTGAATTTTTGGGAGGATTCTACCAGAGAGCCCGACAGAACACACTGGTAGCAAAACCCTGATGATGTCATGGTGACATCATAAAGCCGGTTCAGTCAATGCTGGTCCATGGATGTTGCCATCTTTTTTTTTGAAAAAAAAATGGGGGATGATTTTTTTTTGCCAGTTTTTTTTTCTTCTGCACATGCGCAGAAGCCTAGTTTCCGGCACTGCCATCTTGTTTTCAGGCAGGGTTTTGAATTTTTTTGAATTGGACACTGCAGGTGCACTCATGTGAAGCATGCATGCAGCCATGCAGTGTAGTAGGTAGAGAACCAGCAGTGAGGTTAGGTAGAACCCTCAAGACTGTGGAATATGAGCATAACATCTGCACCAAACAAACACACGCATACACATCTTTAGTGGCTGGAAAGTAAGTCAATAGCAAATTGTTCTGCTACTTTGTTGTGCTATTTAGTGCTATTTTAAAAATAGGCCATTTTGCAGGGACCCTTCCCCTTGTCTACTTAATTATCCCCCAACAAATTAATAAAAAAACCCTGTTGTTTGTACCACATCCTGCTGAGCATTCAAGGTTGATTTGTGGACATTATTATCTGAGCTAGTTTCATCTCTCTCTCTCTCTCTTTTGTATATGTGATATGCAGCCTTTTTTTTGTTTATTGTTTGCCTACAACACTTTGTTTTTTGATCACATAGATCCATTTTCTAAATAATGATAAGCATTAATAAATGTGAGTGCCCTCTCACAGCATGGCCCCTTTCCATTTTTGTCACTAGCTTGATGATTTTATTTTGCTGGCTGCAGTTTGACAAAGAGAACTGTGGGTTCGCCAGCTAAACACTGCATCATGGAGCAGAGCTTATTTTAATAGCACGATAGGCATCTGAGCAAAGGAGCATCAAACTGGACTAACCTGGGTATTTGTTTGTGCCCAGAATAAAAGGGAACTACAAAGTTGCTCAGTTAATGCTTGTTCCTAATTAATTAGAATTTAAGAGTGCTTGAAATTCTGCCATGCTCAAAGCAACATTTGGCTGAAGGCCAGCCATGTGTACAAATGGCAGAAGGTGCATGGCTCAGTGGGAAGTCAAAGGATCCAGTCATACACATGATCTCTATCTTTGGCCCATAGTGATCTCTAGGGAAAATAAAAACAATTCACCCGTGATTGGGGGAAAAAGTTTGGCAGAGGGCTGATGAAGAGCAGCATTGGCTAAAAACAGGATGAATGAGCACTTGCTGCAGACTAATGTGGCTTATGGGCATCATGCCAGCCTGCAGCAAAGTGGAAATGTGGCTTTTTCTGCAGAGGTGGTTTCCCTGGTGGATAGTAAATCAAGCATTTTAGAGGGTTGGGGATTTTGATTCTTTTTAATTGTGTTCCTTTTAATTGTGTTCTGTTCTTGGGCAAAGAGTTACAATCATGGGTGACTTCATCCATTTTTTCTAGGCTGTTACATGGATGTGGCTTGAAATTTATGGAATGCTTTCTCAACTTCCCAGCCTAGTTTATAGCCATGGAAGTTCCTAACCCCTGATCACTGATTATTTACCAATCCAGCCCCAACCAATTCCCGTTAGATGGTATCATTTGCTGCAACAAGTGGCTAGCAGAAAAATAATAGGAATAATTAATGCCTATAGTGACAATTTCTGTCTATTTAACATACACCGTTTTTGAGTAAGTTCGGGAAATTTTCAGCCAAATTTTCTTTAACATTACCTTGTAAATCTATCAGAGGGTTGTCCTTTAATTTGCATGGACAAAATTGTGGTGATGAACTCCTAATTTCCACAACGCTACTGTTGGTAATATTTGTTTGGAATACTAGAAAATGAAATCCAGCGTTTTAATGTTAATTGATTTCCTGTTTCTATCTTTTATCATGTAACATATAGCTAATCAATATTGAAAAACAAAATAACACTATCAATTATTAACTCTTCAATAGCCTTTATTAACACCACTTGGAAATATAAAGCACTGAATTTACATTCACTATCCCCTCCACTATTTAGCCTGCGAAGTCTTCTGAATGTAATGATCCAATACTTCATTTATGACATTCCATTTGTTTTTATGTTTTGTAAAAGGCCAGGGTCTTTCTTTGCCTCAATCAACAGGCCTGTTTTCCATGAAACCACAATTCAATGAACATGGAGCCAAACATTGGGAACCTAGCCACTTTCATTAAGATCACAATAAATACTGCACTTATGCATTCAGCAGTAGTCAAACTCAATGTGAAACCATTTTTATTTTACTTCTTGAACCACAAAAACACTTGTTTAGTAGTCAATCCCAGTACTAGAATTATGTGGTTAAAAACAATAAGGGGACTTTAGTAAAATCCACAAGCTTGCCCCATAATTTTTACAATGCCCCCCCCCCTACAAATTCACAAGGAATAAGGGCAAGTTATCAAATTACTAAATAAACATATAGTCCAGAGTCAAAACCAGTATCATATATATATTCTTTCTTTCTTTCTTTCTTTCTTTCCTTCCTTCCTTCCTTCCTTCTTCCTAGATTTTGGCTTCATCTTAAATTAGATCTTAGAAGAAAATTAACTAATTCAAAGACTAAGGACTAAGCAAATATATAAGTAGAATTTGCTGCTGGGAATGTGAATTTTATTTATACTACAAGTTAAGGGAAAGTTAATTTGATTATTACTGATGAGAATGAAAACTCAAGACACAAAGCCAGACTTTTAGGCAATGACCACTGTCCAGAGGGAAAAATTGGAAAGTTGTTGAAGGAGCTTAGGTGGAGGCAGGTGGAAAATGAGAAATATGGGCAGATTGTGGATTTGCACAGCAGCTGGGTGACCATGTGTATAGGACTCACAGCTCAGATGGTGTTAGCAACTACCAAACTTTGCCAATTGGCAGTACAAACTCTGACAAGGATATGTTTGGATTTCTTTCTTCTTGACTCCATCAAACCCCGGGTTGTTTGAAGGAACTCTATAAACCATCATAAAAGTATTCTTTCTGTTACTGTTCTAAGAAACAAAAACATAAAGTTCAACAGTCTTGCCAGTTAACTGCTTATTCTGGTCAATTAGATACTGAGAAAAAGGAAATGAAACAGCAGCACATGATCTAAACATGGATTTAAATGACAGTTTGGAAATCATTAGTATAACTTATGTCAAAACAAATGATGCCAAAATAACACTTGCAATGTCTCCTTCAAGCAAACACTGTATATGTAGAATGAGATTCTGATTTCTTACTGCTATACAAAAAATATTACATTCTGAGCAACAATTTAATATAATCAATTTGTGTAGATGTTACAGTCAGATAAAACATATGAAGAATGGTAGCAGTAGTTGGATATGTTTAGTTTAATGAAAAAAAGAACTAGGGCCGAAATGATAACTTTATTCCAATATCTAAAGTGCTGCCACAAAGAAGGGGTGGGATGAGTCAACCTATTTGCCAAAGCACCTGAAGACAAGACAAGAAGCAATAGATGGAGACTAATCAAGAAGAGAACCAACCTAGAAGTAAAGAGAAATTTCCTAACAGTGGAACAACTTGCCTTCAGAAGTTGTAGGTGCTCCAACCCTGGAGTTTAAAGAAAAGACTGGACGAGATGCTTTCCAACTCTGTTATTCTGATTTCTACAGAATAAAACAACATTGTACAAACATCTTAAGATGATGTGAATATAACAGTTTCAATCAGGGACAACATGGCATCAACATGCTTACTTTCAAGATTAACTTGAATCAGCACAGATTGACAGAAGTGCATGCTAAACTATTCACAAGATCTAATAGAGGCCATGATGACATCTTGAGAGCTCATGGAAAATCATAAGGAAGCAGGATTGGAGAAGGAAAATATAAAGTATTGAAGAGGACAGTTGGACCATGAATTCTAAAAACTTTTTTGTTTTGTTTTGTTTTGTTTTGTTTCTATTTCTTTCTTTCTTTCTTTCTTTCTTTCTTTCTTTTCCTATTGCTCAATACTATTATTTCAGTTTCTCTTTATACTTCATTAGTACTATTCTATTACATATTATTACTATATTAGCATATTAGCACTTCAGATCATGCAGAATGCAGCTGCGAGAGCTATCATGGGCCTCCCTAAATACGCCCATATCACACCAACACTCCGCAGTCGGCATTGGTTGCCGATCAGTTTCCGGTCACAATTCAAAGTGTTGGTTATGACCTATAAAGCCCTTCGTGGCACCGGACCAGAATATCTCCGGGACCGCCTTCTGCCGCACGAATCCCAGCGACCAGTTAGGTCCCACAGAGTTGGCCTTCCCTGGGTCCCGTCAGCTAAACAATGTCATCTGGCGGGACCCAGGGGAAGAGCCTTCTCTGTGGCGGCCCCGACCCTTTGGAACCAACTCCCCCCAGATATCAGAGTTGCCCCCACCCTCCTTGCCTTTCGTAAGCTCCTTAAAACCCACCTCTGTCGTCAGGCATGGGGGAATTGAGACTCTTCCTCCCCCTAGGCTTATAAAATTTATGCATAGTATGATAGTATGTATGATTGGTTTTTAAATTGGGGTTTTAAATTAGCTTAAATATTAGATTTGTTTACATTGTATTATTATTGCTGTTAGCCGCCCCGAGTCTGCGGAGAGGGGCGGCATACAAATCTGATTAATAAATAAATTAATAAATTATTAATATGATACGCTACAAGGTAAAACAGATCAATTTCATATTGTTTCATTTCTATATATTACTATATATTACTAGAAGTTGGAAGTATAATGTACCTAGATCTGACTATATGTTTATATAAAATACTGATTAGCTTACTGAGATAGATTGTTACTGTGGAATTGTTATATTAGATATTAGATTATTACAAATGTTACATATAGTGGATACAACTGAAAATATATGTAGAATCATTTGTTTAAGTTATTGCACATGATCCAAATTTTCATACATACATGTACAAGGGAGCAGAGATTTACTTGCAACATCCTGTACATGCCATGAGCTTGTGCAGGCCAAGAATCAAAGAATATGGCCTGCATCCTTTTATTATTTAGTCCTGGAGTGTCTACTACAAATGGCTACTTTTCAGTATCATACAGTTTCCTGTATTTTTTCCTACTAGTTTTTTAATTCAGTCAGATGAAAGAAAAAAAATGCTTTGCCATTATTTCAAAGGATGAGAGAGCTGTCATGGTTAAAGAATAACATTCTTATTTAATGATGAGAGATGTTTGTGAATTCCTGGTTTGCGCTGTTCAGTTATTTCTCCAGCGGTCTGCACTTTCTTAGTTTCTCACATTTCAGTTCAATTCATTGCCGTTTGTTGAATGCAGAAAGCCATAAATTACGAATTTTCTCCCATTGGGCTTTTGCAGTCACAGCACAAGTCTCACCCTGACCGGAAATCTGCCTTTGGGAACTTGAGAATTTCCCAGAGAAATTAGGAAAAATCATTCCAAGGGTTTTTCTGGCAACAAATTTGATGGAGAATTTCCAATGGAAAAGGATGTTTGTGCTTAGTGTGAAGTTTTCAGGAGACAAGCTTCTCCCATCAAATAAGATAAGAAAACATATGTTTGGATTTAATAATATATTTTATGTAAGAAGATGTCACTGATTCCCAGTACAATGTCTGGATAAAAAAAGAAGCATTTTACAGTCAATAATCTAAAATATATGTTCTTGCAGCTTAAAACATGACATTTATCCTAAGCAAAAACTTTCACTTCACTCCAATATACCAAATGAGGGCTTGACTGAGGAAAGAAGACTTGTTTTTTTTAAGAAATATGAGTTATTAAACAGTTTATGCCTCCTAAATATCCTTAAAGTGCTGAGTATCCCCCCTCCCATCCTCTTCCTAAAGTTTATTGAACTGTTAATAATCATGTTGTCATTTTCTGAAGACTTGGCACCAGGAGTTTATTTTTTGCACATAGAAGCTGCAATAAGCATCTCATTACAGAAACTGTCATTATATCAGAAAGTTACAGCCTTGAGTTCTGCTAAGTAAAGGTTTATTTTACATTTCAAAAGTCAATGTGTACAGAACAACTAAACCTTTTTTTCCAGAACTATGCTGCATACTCTTGTCAAGTAATTAAAAAAAATGATTTCAGACAAATATTTACTTTTTTTTTCTAAAACGATTTGCCCTTTTTCTTATATGAAAACTATTATTTTTTCTTTTTGTTACACTCTCAATCCTATCTCACTATCTTCAGTGAAATACTGTTGCAAGTGGAAGTAACATGGTACCTCAGTTTGATAATCAGTCAATACATTGTCATAATTTTGACTTCAGAGACCATTACTGCAGTCATATAACATATAGGAAAATGTATGCAAATAATGGTAGCCGATTATCATGTTTACTATGTGTTATTCTGCCCAGGAAATTTAAACATGCATGATGAGAAATCTAGGTTTGCTCCCCCCCCCCAAAAGGTTGAATTTGAGAAATGTTAATGGAGATTCTCAGTCATCCAGGTCATGGTTGTCCTAAAGGTGTTTTATTCAAGAGGCAACTGGACTTTCTGATTTTTTTCTTTGAAGAGGTATCACTTCTCATTCAAGAAGCTTATTCAGCTCTGACTGGATGGTGGGGAATGGAAGGATTTATACTCCTTGCAGACAGCTGGTTATTTGCATTCTTTTAGCGAATCGTTAAACTCACCTGGTGTTTTATCTGTGCCTTCTGAGTGTTACAAATTGGTGTGAAGCCTTCTTGGAACTGTTGAAATGACTGTACTGTAGATTGGAGATAGATGATGCCATATCCCCCCACTTTTTGTTCAATTTTGACATAGATGGCCTCTTTAACCCCTCTTTCAAACAAGTGATCTTCTTTGTCCAAAATTTGGATTTTGTTGTATTCAAAAGAGTGGCCTATATCTTTTAGTTGAACTTGAGAGCTTCAACAGATTCAAAGTCAGAGCATCTTGTTCAGCTGTGGGTCTTTGCTTCTTATTATTAAATAAGACCGCTGCTTCCTAAGATCCTTATATCCTTGGAAAGGATCCTTGCAAAACACATTCCTAAAATGAATAGAGAGACAGAGTTAGTTTCTATTTGTTATTAAGATTAAGCTAGGAATAACAATAGTCTTCGCTAGGTTGTGGAACTACAGCTCCCACAAAGCATCGGTCAGTCTGGCCAATGTCAGAGACATTTGAGTTGTAACTCAGCAATTTCTTGAGGGATACACACTTGATTTAATCTGTTGTAAATTGAACTTTCTCAACCAATGGTAGGTAATGTGCATGGAGAGTAGAAAAACTGGTGATTCTGAAGGCATAGGAATGTATATATATCTTATTGCACTAGATCAGGGATGTCAAACTCAAGGCATGAGACCCAGATCCAGCCTGCAGAATACTTACATATGGCCCGTGGGACTGCCCTGCAAATGTCCAGCCTGGGATGCCTGTGCCAGTGAAAATGGATCTCGGGAAGGCCACACAGCCCGCTTTGGCTGTGATGGCTTCCCGCAGCCCTCTGCCAGCAAAAACAGAGCTTGGGAGCCCTGCATGGGCACCCCCTTACAAAATCAGGACTGGTGTTGTCTGGTCAGGGCTGTGATGTCCAATACTCTGTGAGCTCGAGGGCTGGGCACTTGTCCCCTGCTGCCTAGAGCTTTGGACAGCCTGCCCAACTGTCCAGAATCCCCTCTGCAAAGCCTGAGAGGGAATGCAAGACTCTTCTGGAGGACAAGCGTTTGGCCATCTCTCTAGTCTCACCTTCCTCCACTGGAGACAATGCAGTGATGGGCTACCAGAATTTTTACTACCATACTGTGGGCATGGCTTATGCAATTTGTTTCAACATATTTCAATGCAAATTGGGTGTTCTGGGGTGGAGCTCCAAATTTTGCTACTGGAACTGCATTCCTGATCATTCCCGTAGGAGCCCATTACTGAGACAATACTTCCCCAAGCCCTGCCTGATCACCACATGTGTGCACAATACATGGTGTTGAGCTTTCCATGCCCCCTGGCCACCCCTAACCCCTGAGGTCAAATACAACCCTGATATGGTCTTCAGTGAAGTTAAGTTTGATACCCTCGCACTAGATAGCCATCTGACAGGATTGGCTACTTTTCTTTTTCCTTTTAATTGACATGCTTATCATGAATGAAACTTTGTTTCTCACTAGTTCATTATTCTGGCATAGCCGCAGTGCCCTTTGAAATATCAAGCATTGGTATAATTAATATGGCAAACATGGTAGCTCTTAAGTTCAAGTACATCGAGACAATCATATTTCAACAGCTGTTGTGTTCTGTCTGACCCAGCCAAACATCCTCTAAGATTTGTTTTGCTCTTTTTAAAATAGCTATCTAATTTTCTGTAGGCATTTTAAACAGAAGAGGCAGTTTAACAGTTTAGCTTTTGAAACCTGAAATAAAAGATAGATTGTACTCACTGTAAAATCAGGTGTTTATGGTGTTGGAGTTTTATCGACAATTTATTTGGCAATAAAATTTGCTGAATTCTTAATCAAAAGTAAAGATTTACTTTTGAATATAGCAATAGATTATATATATACTTAAAAAACCTATTCACTTTTTATGTTGTTTGATATTTTTTACTATAAGCTGTTTTCTAGCCCCTAGAGTAGTGAATCGAATCAGATACTACTTTATTATGTTGTTAATGAGTGTGCAACAGTTGTTTAGCTTTCATATCATTTTAAAATGTTATTTATCTATCGGGCTAGTGTAAAAATGTTAATGATATTCTTAAATTATATTGCTGTTTCCTATTGCAGTGTTTCTCAATCTTGGCAACTATAAGATGTGAGAATTTCAACTCCCAGAATTCTCCAGTCAGTCTGACTCTTGACAAAATAAAATCAGGTATTGTGGGTACCTAAGAAAGTACCTGAATAAACCATACCAAACTGCTTATTTTAATTAGGGCAACGGAATGCAGAAACAACTTTAAGAGAATTCTATAAAGAAAGAAAATGAAATAAGTATTGTCTGTAAATATTTCCAGAGCTATTTGTGGATTTATTCAGGAGAAAAACTACTATGTGTGTCTGTAAATTGCTCTTACTAGTTCCTGGAATGACACTAAAGTATTAGGTCAAATCATCTGTTTAGTGTATATAGCCTAATTCCCAGAAATATCAACTATAATCTAATAAATAGAAAACAATATTTTTATTCAATAGGCTATTTTCGATTAAGCTTACTTTCTAAAGATGTTACCAAAAATCAATGGAGGGGCAAAGAGGCAAAAAAGGAAGGAAGCAGTATGCTCCCTCCCATATTTGGGTATACCAGGGTGATTCAACAGAAAAAACCTCCATGTATAAGTCTTCCCTGGTTCATGCAATAGAGGAAGAGGTTACAAGCTACTGCCTTATAAGCAGTTCAAATCCCGGTAAGGGTATGGTTAGCTGATGAGAATGAATTAGCTTGAAATAGATCTACAGCACCAATAATAAGAAACAACTTTCTTAGCTGCAAAGTCCTGTCTGAATTTTGAGCAAAGAGCCACATATTGCAGTCTAGAACTGGACAAGGCTAGGACGAAAATTAATTAGTTAAATATCATCCTCTTCATATCTAATTCATTAGACATTAGATTATAGATTGGAGCATGTCTCATTCTGGGTACCGCAGTTCAATTACAAACTGTAACAAGATCAGAGGAGAGGTACCAATTTAATGAAAAATTTAGAAACTAAGTCTATTTGGCATGGTTAAAAGATATAGAATAGAATAGAGCTGGAAGGGACCTTGGAGGTCTTCCAGTGCAGTCCCCTGTTAAAGCAGCAGAACCTATACCATTTCAGATAATTGCCTGTCTAGTCTCTTTTTAAAAACCTCCACTGATGGAGCAATTGGTTAATTGTCCTCACTGTTAGGAAATTTCTCCTTAATTCTAGGTTGCTTATCTCTTTGATGAGTTTCCAACCATTGTTTCTTATCCTGCCCTCCAGAGCTTTGGAGAATAATTTGAGGGGCATCTTTGTGGCCCCTCAAACTCTGAAATACTGTTATCATGTTACCCCTAATTCTTATTTTCTTTAGACTAGCCAAAAACAAAACCTGCAGCAATACTTCATATGGTTTAGTCTTCAGGACTTTGATCATCTTAGTCGCTCTTCTCTGAACTTTTTCCAAAGCCTCAACATCTTTTTAGTAATATGGTGACCAAAACAGGTTGTAGTATTCCAGTTGCATTCTTACCAGGGTTTTATAAAGTGGCACTAATATTTCACATGATGTTGATTCTATGCCATTTATACTAAACCAGGATATGAGTTAGTTTAGCCTATGAGTTAGTTTAGCTGAGAAGTTTTATGGTAGCAGTCTTAAAACATTGAAAGAGTTTTCACATGGAAAAATAGAAATATTCTCCAGTGCCCTACAGAATAGGACCAGAATTTGTGGGCCAAAACAGCAGGAAGGAAGTTCAGATAACTATATTTATAATGAAGTTTCACCAAGAGGAACCTCATTATAAATATAGCTTTGTACAGTATTTTTCAACCTCAACAAGTTTAAAATGGTTGGATTTTGGCGCTCAGAATTTTTTGAGAATTGAAGTCCACTCATCTTAAATTTAATGAGGTTGAGAAACACTGGTTTGTTCACCAAAGCTCTTTAAGGTAGAAGCAGAAGTACTACCAGTGAATCTAGTATCAAGCAAAATATTGAACTAAATATATTGGATTTAGGATTATAACCTAAGATTATAATCTGGGATTATAACTATGAACCATTCCCACCCAAACCATATAATGTAGAATACACAACTTTTTGCCTGGAAAACATAACCCAAACAAATAAGCATTAATTTTTTCATTTCAATTTTCATTTCATTGTGTTCAGAAATGTTCAATTTAGTATACTAGTGAAAAAAGTATTCAAAAAACCCATTCCAGTAGCTAGATCCAACCTTTTTATACTCCTGGTCTAAAAGGACCCGGAGAGTAACAAGTGTATAGTAAATGCGAGGAGGGTACCAGGGTTAAGCCAAGTTCAGATACTTCTTCACTTCCATGCTGCCTGCTGCCCACCCCTGGTCCTAATGGAAGACAGGTTGGTAGCAATTGTTTTTTTTTGCAGTTCTAGTTATCTGTTGAAGTTTGTCTTGTTTGGTTGCAGAGGCAAACAAGACAGTTATAGAGGTACAGATGACAGACTCAACAATTTCTCTGTACAACTAAATCAGCTGCCCCTTGTGCAGTTTGAACTTTCTGAGTTTGGAAGTAAAAGATAATAGATTAACATGTGATCATAACTATTTAAGAGTTCATCAGAACTCTTTTGAGCCACTTTTATGTTAATGAGTTTTCATATGCACTAAGACGAATTCCTTGTGTTTGCAATCACATTTCTGTTCTGTTCTATTCTATTTTCATATGTCTATAGATTTCATTTATCCTGGAGGAATAGATAGAAGGAAGAAAGATTATTCCTTTACTGAATGAGCAAGAATCAGATTTTCACTCCATAATATGGAAACTTTAACAGCCAAACACATAAAGAAAGAAGGAAGCAGATCAGAAACAATTACCAGTTTTACATAAGTAAGTTTCAGCAGTTCTGTTGCTTTCTAAAAAAGTAATAAAGTTCAAACTCAGAACAGGAAAATATAAAATGCATACAAAAATATTAACTATCTTAAGAGGAAATATGATATTTTTTACTCTGCAAAATAAAAGAGCAGTCTATGGATGTTGCGGCGCAGGCGGAGTAACAGTCGGACCAAAGGTGTGGGTATAAATAGGGTCACTTTTATTAAACAAAATTCAAATTAACTATTTAGCCAATTAAACCACGTGACCTGCAAAGGTGCATAAATCAAATGGGGGCGGAGTTAACTTTCCAACAAACTCAACTGAGCAACTCTAGGGCGAAAGCTCCTTGCCCGGGTGCAGGGTCAGGTAAAATTACACCTGCCCCCTGCCCAATGCCACGCCCCCTCGGCGTGTGGGATGGCTCGCCACTGGTCTCTGATACGCCACAGGCAGCGAGCCACAGGAGCGACCCCCTCCCCGAACCCAAGCCGGTCGAGCCCTGTAATCCGAGAAGGAGATCGCCCCTCACCTCAGTAGAGGTGCCCCTAAAGGAGATCACACAGTTGCTGCTTACGCCCATTTCCGCCCCCTTTCGGCCTTCCCCCCCCCAGTGACCTTGAGGGGGGGCGCTAGTTGGTGAGACCACCCCCTAACCACACACTCCCACGCACAGAGTGGAGTAGGCGAAAAAACAGCCACAATTCGGCCAATTCCTTGTGACTGCAAAAAATTCCTACTCGGCCCCACCGAGGGCGACCCATCATATGCACCCTGTAACAGAGGGAGGGTGGGCGGGTGTCCAACGCCGGCGGGCAAGAGGCGCAATGACACGGGGCAGCCCCCTTTATAGGGCTGCCTCCCTCCTGCCCGGATCACTGGGTGACCACGCACCCAAACGACGCACTGCGGCCCCCGGGGATGACGTGGGGGCCGCAGGCTCCGCCCCAACATGGCGGCCTCCTTCCCCGGCCCACGCCGCAACCCTCGCCAGCGGTGAGTCGCCAGCGGCATTATAAAACTTTAATTTTATAAAATGCTGAAAATAATATCTCCCTATTCTTTTAAAACTCTGTTTAATTTTCTGACTTGGAGACTAAAATATAAACTTCCCTAAAGAAACTAGATACTTGGCTTGGATTTTAAAAGAGTTTATTTAAGTTATTGTTTATAGTTCCTCTATAAAGTTTTCTAGGACAACTGTCAGTGAGATGTGTTGAAACTGGGCAGTGCCTGACAATTTATGGTTCATTTGTTTTGGGCTGAAAGTTCAAAGTTATCAAAGTTCAAAGTTATAAGTTGATTTTCCTGAAATGATTGTGGAAAACAAACAACAACCTTGAATGACAACAAATATAGCACTCACTATAAATGGGTGATTTTCATTCTGCCAAATTTCATTTTATTTATAATATATAACTTCTCCAATCTCAAAGGACTTGTTAAAAGTTCTATAATAAAGGAAAATTGCAGTGCTGGTAAACAGAATTTGGAGGTTTTCGAGCATCAAAATCTTGTAGAGTAAACTTTACCATAGAAATGACAGTCCAATAAAACTAAAGACGCATTTGCTTTGTAGCAGATATCTTTGTCTTTCATTTTTAAAATTTCTGATATATAATTCTGTTTGCAGTCTTTTATACTGAGATACTGGTACATCTTTCCCGGAATGTAAGACTTTATTTGCAAACTCAATGAAATCTGGATGTTTCATACAGAATTTCTCTAAAAAGCATCTAGAATCATAACTCATAAATATAAGTATTATATAAACTAAACCATGCTACATACTGTTGTGGTTCCGTCTGAGGCCCCTCCGGGAACGGCTGACCTTCTGTCGGTTTCCAGCTCAGAGGGAGAGGCTGAGGAACAGGAGGTGCAGACAGACGAGGAGGAATCCCAGGCTGAAGAAGAGGGAGGACAGCCAGAGTCCCACCAGGGGGAGCTCTCCTCAGCAAGCAGCCTGGATTCCTTAGAGGAAAGTGCACAAGCCATAATTGATCTGCGACAACGAAGAGCTAATCAGAGACGGAGTCAATTGGCTAAATACTTTCAGCATTAAAGTGGCAGCAGCTGGGTTTGGGTGTGGTGCTCTTGGGAAAGGCTAAAAGGCAGACCCACCCTTCCTGGCTTGTGGAGTTTTATCTTTGAGAGTCGTGGGACCTGACTGTGAACTTTGGTGTCTTGGAATCCTGGTTTGTGCCTTTGACTATTGAAACCTTGGGGGGGGTGTGCCAGCAAGAAGCTTGCTGTATTGACTGGACATCAGGACCCTGCTGTACCGTATTATATCCTGTCTGTTGGGAAGAACAGGTTTTCCTCTGTGCTTATTTTTTCCAGTTATAAAATACTTTTGGCTTTTACCAGAGTGTCTGGCTGTTTTTTCCAGTTGGTGTTGAGGTCTGGGGGAACCCAGACAGAACACATACCATGTTAACAAAATAGCACTAAACATTCGGCTACAACCCAGAGAAAGAAAGAGATTTGTGTGTAAATATTAAGCACCATTTACCAGTAGAAAAGAATGGCTAAATCTTCAAATATTGTATTCACTATTCATGCTTCCCTTGAGTCATAACTCATCTTGTTTAGTCTGAGACTATAACATTCATTACTGCAAAGTCTAGATACAGCCAGGTGTATAAGAGGACTACATATACTGTACTTTGCATACATAAAACACCTGTTCTTGTAACAAAAAAGTTAAGATTTAACTTTAAAATAAAATAAATCATTTTATTAAATTTTATTTAATAAATCATTGCAATATGAACAATTTATTCTGTTAATAATATTTTGCAGAATGACCAGTTTCCATAGATCAGAAGTTCCAGATTCTCTAGGCAGAATATATAATGTAAATCAAATAATACAAATAGGCTCTATTATGAATTTTTGCATAACCTGCTATGAAATTAGGTGGCCAGAAAAGTGGACTACTCCCATGTTAAGTTTAACAATAAACCCCAGGGGGTGCAGAATAGCACAGGGACAGATTCTTTGGGCTTCAAAAATAGAAATAACTGATGGAGAGACAAAATAGCTTGGAGGAAAGTACGTGTAGAGTGGAGCTGATTATTTTTAAAAAATGCATAATAAATATTAATTCAGCATGTTGTATTGCTATAAAGTGACATTTATTATCTGTGAGACTTTTGACACAGTCAGATGGTATTTATCAGCATGAGTGTCCACTTAGAGTGCTGTTAGAAACCACTATAATAATATCCATTTCTCCTAGGATTCTAGAAAGCTTTAAAAGTCTAGTTTTGGTCCCAGGAGTAGAATTGGTGTTGGCTATTTTTTTCAATGGGCCCAATTGTTTTGTGAATTTTATTATTAGAATATCTTAGATTGGACTTTTTCTTCATTTAGTATCCTGCTTTTATGTCTTTTTAGATTTGCACACTGCCCAGAGTCCACTGGAGACAAGTGTCTAATAAATTTAAATAAATAAATAAGCATAGCAGGCACCTCACTGCTCACTGCCAGATTGTCTCAACCTTTCATCCTTCTTCTTCTTCTTCTTTTTTTAATCAGATGGCATTTATTTCTGGATAAAGTAAATTGATGAATTTAATTTTCCTTTTCTTGCACAGTCTTTGTCCCATGCAACCTACCAGTACATCGGGCTGCAATAAGGACCAACTTTGCGACCAGCTCATCTCTTCCTTGCAGACCTTCTATCCTTCTAAGGTCAGTTAAATGAGGACCCAGATTGTTGGGAGCAATATGCTGAGTTTGTAAACCACTAAGAGAGGGCTCTAAGTCCAAGTACTAAGTGCTATTACTAAATAATAGTTATAACATTATCTTATCCAGAAGAGGGAGTCATGTTTTTTGGCACCTTGTTAACATATTTGTTAAAGCACAATCTTGCATGGATTACCACCCATCCTTGGGTCAAGGGCCTAGATCTGATCTTTGAATGAATTACTGGAACTACTTTCCAAAAAGCAGACACTGGGCAGAAAAAGAAATGAGGAGAACCTAAAAAGCAAAAGCTCAGGATAGGAGTTTATCCCCTATCCTGTTGCTCTCAGTGGCTTTCGATACCATCTACCATGGTACCCTTCTGCGCCATCTGGAAGGGTTGGGAATGGGAGGCCCTGCTTTGCAGTGGTTCTCCTCCTATCTCTCTGGTCAGTTGCAGTCAGTGTTAGTGGGGGTGGGTGTCAGAAGTTGGCTCTTGTGGAATTCTTCAGGGGTCGGTCCTCCCCCACCTGCTGTTTAATATTTACAGGAAACCACTGAGTGAGATCATCCGAGGGCATGGGGTGAGTTGTCATCAGTATGCCGATGATACTCAGCTATACATCTCCAATCCATATCCAGTCAGTGAAGCAGTGGAAGTGATGTGCCGGTGTCTGGAGTCTGGATGGGTGCTCAAACTCAATCCTGACAAGATGGAGTAGCTATGGGTTCTACCTCTCAAGGACACCTCATCTGTCTGTCCATCACCCTGCACCTTGGGTGTCCTCCTCGATCCACAGCTGATATTGGACCATCATATTTCAGCTATGGCAAGGGTTTGCCCAGGTTCACCTGGTGCACCAATTGTGGGCCTATTTGGACAGTCACTTGAGGTTCAATTACTGCAATGCTCTCTACATGGGGCAACCTCTTCGGAAACTACAAATTGTGCAGATGCAGGTATGCCCATGCTTCTTCAGTACTCCGTGGGCTGCATTGGCTACCAATTGGTTTCCGGATGCAATTCAAAGTGTTGGTTATTGTTGTGGTTCTGTCTGAGGCCCCTCCGGGAACGGCTGACCTTCTGTCGGTTTCCAGCTCAGAGGGAGAGGCTGAGGAACAGGAGGTGCAGACAGACGAGGAGGAATCCCAGGCTGAAGAAGAGGGAGGACAGCCAGAGTCCCACCAGGGGGAGCTCTCCTCAGCAAGCAGCCTGGATTCCTTAGAGGAAAGTGCACAAGCCATAATTGATCTGCGACAACGAAGAGCTAATCAGAGACGGAGTCAATTGGCTAAATACTTTCAGCATTAAAGTGGCAGCAGCTGGGTTTGGGTGTGGTGCTCTTGGGAAAGGCTAAAAGGCAGACCCACCCTTCCTGGCTTGTGGAGTTTTATCTTTGAGAGTCGTGGGACCTGACTGTGAACTTTGGTGTCTTGGAATCCTGGTTTGTGCCTTTGACTATTGAAACCTTGGGGGGGGGGGGGTGCCAGCAAGAAGCTTGCTGTATTGTCTGGACATCAGGACCCTGCTGTACTGTATTATATCCTGTCTGTTGGGAAGAACAGGTTTTCCTCTGTGCTTATTTTTTCCAGTTATAAAATACTTTTGGCTTTTACCAGAGTGTCTGGCTGTTTTTTCCAGTTGGTGTTGAGGTCTGGGGGAACCCAGACAGAACAGTTATGACCTACAAATCCCTACATGGCATTGGGCCAGATTACTTATGGGACTGCCTTCTGCTGCATGAATCTCTGTGTCCAGTTAGGTCTCACAGAGTCAGCCTTCTCCAGGTCCTGTCAACCAGACAATGTCACTCGGCGGGGCCTAGGGGAAGAGCCTTATGTGTGTGTGTGTGGGGCCTCTGAAATCAACTCTGCCACCACCCTCTTTGCCTTTCATAAGAATCTGAAAACCTATTTATGCTGCCAGAGTTGGGGCCATTAGATCCTAGCCTCTGGCCACTGAATGTTTAGTATGCTCATGGTTTGTGCTTGAATGAATGATTTTTAATTGTTCAGCTTTTTATAATATCTATATTAATTGATTCTAATTGTATTATTGTATACTCTTTTATTATTGATATGTTTTGAGCTGCCACAAGTCCATGGAGAGAGGCGGCATAGAAGTCCAATAAATAGATATAGATAGATAGATAGATAGGTAGGTAGGTAGGCAGGCAGGCAGGCAGGCAGGCAGGCAGGATAGATATACAGGATAGATAGATAGGTAGGTAGGTAGGTAGGTAGATAGACAGACAGACAGACAGACAGACAGACAATTGTGATTAAAAGTAATTGTAATAAATATGGCATATTATTAAATATAATCCATGGGGTTATGCTGTGGACCCATAATAACATTAAGTACAAAAGTACTTAGAAGGGGCTCTGAAGACTTTAGATACATTTTGGGTGATGCAACAGTTGTGCAACCTTAGGATGGACAAACCTGGATCATTGTGAACAGTGAGATCGTCATCTCAAAATTAGATCCATTTGG
The DNA here is from genome assembly GCF_031021105.1 of Erythrolamprus reginae. Lineage (NCBI taxonomy): Eukaryota > Metazoa > Chordata > Lepidosauria > Squamata > Dipsadidae > Erythrolamprus > Erythrolamprus reginae. The sequence goes on along the minus strand of NC_091963.1, from coordinate 20,447,425 downwards.
GAAATCTGCAATCTGGATGGTGACTTTTGTCACAAATGTCTGTTTCATGACAAAGGTTACTTAGCTTCAATACATATTTGTAATTTTTCTACCCTAAAATTATAGGAATGTACAAAACTATACATTTATTAATGAGACCATTTTATTTACATTATTTTCTGCAGTAAATATTAAAAAAAAACAAAGAGGAAAATTTCCCTTTTCTTTTTTTGGAACAAATGTTTCAGACTTAGAAAATTTTCTTGCAGTTTTAAATAAAGGGTTGAATAATGCTGCAGTTACATATTCAGAAAAGGTTATGATGGACTTGCATGAAACAGATATAAAACGGGTGCAAAAGGGAGGTAATCCAAAATATATTTACATCTATTTAATTCCATTGTTTTAAAAACTGAAATTTTAATTCCTCACAATCTTGGCAGAAAGTAACCACAGAAGCTAATTTGCTCCTCTAATCCTGAAAGTTATTTTTGGCACCCTGCTCTTTGAAAACCTGTGATGGAAAGCTTGTTGGATTATATGGTTGTTTATTCATGACTACCCCAGGAAGTATTACAAAATGTAAGTCACATGATGGAAGCCAAATGCCAAGTTTTGAATAACTTAAATTTTTTGAACAGGAACAAAAAGCCATTGTGGTGCATTTCAATTAGCCACATCTCTATGAATCAGATTTGGGAGGCCAATGTGAAACTAAAATGTGTTGGTACTTTTTAAAAAAATTAAACCTGTCTAGTCTAGTTTGTCCTCTGGGAGGATAACTTGGCATTAGATACTCCTCTGAAGACACACTCATTGAAGATAGATTGAACTGAAAGTCCCAAAGGTGCTTTTTCAAGCAGCAGATGGACTTTGTTTTTTCCTTTGTTTGTTTTTTTCAAAAAAGAAAGAAAGAAAGAAAAAAGCCAATGAAAGTCCAGTTCCCTCTTCAAAAAGCACCTTTGGGACAGCCATAACCTGGATGTCTGAGCATCTCCATAGACAATTGAACTGGAAAACAAAGCAGGTAACACAAAGCTCTCCAAGTTGTAATTTTATTAATCATTTATCTTGTTATGATCTACATAAAGGTAATCCTCAATTTATGACCAGAATTTACTTTAATAAATAAAGGTTATTGTCTCATGCCTGATTTTACAACCTTTTTTTTTTTGCCACAATTGTTAAGCGGATCTGCGATTGATGCTATTGTTAAGTGAATCATGGGTTTGTTGAGGCATTTGGACTAGCGGATAAGGTACCAGGCTAGAAGGCAGCAGACTGAATTCAAGCCCTAAGAGAGCCAGTTGGATGATCTTGGGCCAGCTCTTTCTCTCAGGCCAACCAACCTCACAGGATTGTTGATGTAGGGAAAATAGGAGGGGAAAGCCACCCCGAGTCTGAGGAGAGGGGCGGAATACAAATCTAATAAATATATATATTTACTACCTTGAGTTATTTGTAAAAATAATAAAAACAGGATACAGATTAGATAGATATATAGAAAGATACGATAGATAGATAGATAGACAGACAGACAGACAGACAGACAGACAGACAGACAGACAGACAGACAGACAGATAGATAGATAGATAGATAGATGATGGATGGATGGAAAGATATATACATACATACATTCATTCATACATACATACATACATACATACATACATACATACATACATGCATACATATATAGTGTTCCCTCAATTTTTGCGGGTTCGAACTTTACGAATAGCCTATACTACGGTTTTTCAAAAAATATTAATTAAAAAATACTTCACGGGTTTTTTCTATATTATGTTTTTTCCCCACTCGATGACATCATACGTCATCTCCAAACTTTCGTCTGTCATTGCTGATTGGCCGAAATCTTGGCCAATCAGCATTGTTATCGCAAAAAAAATTAATTATTGTTAATAAATGATTATGCTTATAAATATCAGGATAACTAAGTCTCTTATTCAATGGTGAGTACCAGTAATAATGGTGAGCAAATGGTTGTTAAGGGAATGGGAAATGGTAATTTAGGGGTTTAAAGTATTAAGGGATGGCTTGTGATACTGTTCATAGCCAAACAGTATTTACTTCCGCATCTCTACTTTGTGGAAATTCAACTTTTACGGGCGGTCTCAGAACGCAGCCCCTGCGGAAATTGAGGGAACACTGTAATATATATAAATAAGGCCGAAATAGATCTATCCTAATCTCCCTTAATTTTCAAATTTAGCAAAAATATGTGACTCACACACACACACACACACACACACACACACACACACACAGAGAGATGATAGATAGATAGATAGATAGATAGATAGATAGATAGATAGATAGATAGAGTCAAGACTGACACATTGGCAGCTACAAGGCTCTTTGTTTAAACTTGTCATTAGAGTAGAGGGAGTAGAGTGGAGTTGAATGGGTTATTTGGAGAAATTAAACTTCTGCACTTCACTGAAATTCATAAGAATTTGGAAACTTTTCAAGGACGTATCAATAGGGGTGAAGCAGAAGGCAGATGGTTCCCATAACAAAGAGAAGTTGTTTACATGGTCTATGTGGATTCCTGGGGGTTGGGCTGGGAACTTAATTTTATACTATTGTGAACTGTTGCCTGAGAAAATCAGAGTTAACTTTACCTTCCCATTATGATGCATTCAATAAACAGTAAGCTTTTCAGAAAAGACATGATCCTGATAGATGTTGATAGATGATAGACAGACAGACAGACAGACAGACAGATGACAGACAGACAAATAAATCCTTTGCTCAACAGAAATCAGCTGGAAAGATTGCAAATGGTTATCACATTGATCCAGGATGCTTAAATATTGTAAATTCAAATTTTGATCACATGACTGTGATGATACTCAAACTGTTGTAAGGGTAAGGACCAGTTGTAAGTCACATTATTCAGTGCTGCTATAACTTCGAATGATTGCTAAATAAATGGTTGTAAGTTGAAAAATACCTGTTTAACCTTTATGCCACATTGGCTCTAGAATGGATCTAGTTTTTCAAGGATCACTATATCTTTCAACAGTGTGTTGGTGCCAATTCCCAAAAGGCAAGTACATTTTGTTAACAGATTTTTATGAAATTGTTGATTTTATAACTCACAGAAGGGCATGGTAGCAGAATAATCCCACTGTTAAAGGAGAAGGGTGATTAGCATGCTATCGGTGTGCTCTATTATTTTGGGAATGTGAGTATTCTAATGAAGTCTTACATTATAGGCACTAAAATATACAAATTCTATTACGAATAGTGGTACTACTTGTAAAACTAAAAATAGAAAGAGATGGAGTAGAAAGAAAACAATCTAAACTCTTCTGTATATTTTTACAATGGACGATTTTTTCTGCGGCAGCCACTACAAAAGGTTTTGGTGACATTAAATTTAGTTGAAAGCTAGCTTGGAAATAATCAGATAAAGGTAACATTTGCCCTGCTCTGGGATATTTCCATGTTATTTATTCACATTGTTTGCATGTGTTTGGCCTGATAACAGAAACCCAGACAAAACAGTTGCCAACAGCCACCTAGTTCTGTTTGTTTATTTGTTTGTTTCTTGGTCCTTTACTGAAAGCCAAACACAAGAGCCCCAGAGCTATTGTAGAAAAGAAAAGCAGTTCCCTTTTGATCCCGTTAGAAAAACATTTTAGGAAAAGTTCACTAACAGGAAAACTGAAGAAAGATGCTGTCAGTGATATACTGACTGATGGATACATTAAAGGGATGAAGAAATACCAAGTCAGGCTGTGACTCCTTTCCAGACCTCCTACCAGATTCTTTCTCATCTTTGTCCAGAAGGAAAACGGAAAATACTGAATTAGGAGCTGGAACAAATAGGAAAATAAAGGTACCAATCCAATTGAGATGGAATTGCCCAGGAAAAAGACTTAACCCAAAAGCTTTCATTTGGATCTGGAGGTCACTTTAGTCTTTAACGGCATAATTTATTTTATTTTTATTTATTTATTTTGTCAATCAAATATAGGATACTTTATATAAACATAACATAGAAAGTAATGAAAAAAGACGACAGTATACAGTGGTACCTCTACTTAAGAACTTAATTCGTTCTGTGATCAGGTTCTGAAGTAGAAAAGTTCTTAACTAGAAGCAATTTTTCCCATAAGAATCAATGTAAAAGCAAACAATGTGTGCAAACCCATTAGGAAAGAAATAAAATCTTGGAATTTGGGTGGGAGGAGGAGGAGGAAGAAGAGGAGGAGGAGAGTTGCTGCCGAAGGAAGAAGGCTGAAGGCTGAAAAAAAAAAGAGGGACTCTGAGGCAGCAAGGAGGAGCAAGCGCATCCCATACACCTGGTGTGAAGCTACCTCCCATACACTGCACCAGAGAGAGAAACCCAGGGGGAGTGGCAGGAAACTGGCCGGGCCTTTGGGCCACTCTCAACTTTCCTGGGAAATTTTTCTGGGCTCGGGTTCTTAAGTAGAAAGTGGTTCATAAAAAGAGGCAAAAAGTCTTGAACACCCGGTTCTTATCTAAAAAAGTTCTTAAGTAGAGGCGTTCCTAAGTAGAGGTACCACTGTACAGGTTAATTCTGTCATCTTCTTTCTTTGTCCATTCCACTCACACAGCCATTGTCAGCTCCATCATGTTGATCAGACCAGAAAACCATTGGAAGCTTAGACTTCTATTTTATTGAGATAAGCTATAATAATAGAATTCTGGAAGCATGATGGTACTTGACCTTCCCTCCTTCTTATACCTCAATGAAATAGGCAGCATCTTTTCTGACCTGACGCAGTGGTTAGAATGCAGTATTGGAGGCAAACTATACACACAGCCAGGAGTTTGATCCTGACTGGCTCATGATTGACTCAGGCTTTCATCCTTTCGAGGCTGGTAAAATGAAGAGACAGATTGTTGGGGGCAATAGGTCGACACTGTAAATCACTCAGAGAATGCTTCGAGTACTATGCAAAATGCTATTGCTATTCTGAATATTATCTTCCTTCCCAGGATTTAAAGACTATTTCAGTCCGCTGCTCTTATTTCCTTAATTCTCCTTTATTCTCTGCATGCATCCACATAATTCAACAGTTTTGTCAAATGATAAAGGCTGCCCATCCCATATGTTCTTTCTATTTTTCCTTTTCTTTTCTCACCTTCCTTTTTTTAAAAACTTGCATTGGTTTTTAATTTTGCAATTGCAATTTTTAATAAAATCACTAATTAAAAGAAACTTTTACAATCCTTTCCACATTTTGTAATTTTTTTAGTAATGGCTACATATATTTAAGTTTTACTAATGTGATTTATTTTTGTTTACTTGTATTTTTTGGAGAATAAGATGCACTTCCTCCCTTAAAAGAGTCTGAAAATTTGGGTGCGTCTTATACTATGAATGTGGCTTTTTCTAAGCTTTTTTCAGCCCTAATGAAGTGATCTTCTGTGCTTTGTTTTCTTTTTTTATTGCTACTCCTTCAGAAAAGAAACTAAGGTGCGTTTTATACTCCAGCATATCTTATACAGTGGAACCCCGACATAAGAGCTGCTCTACTTAAGAGCAACTCGAGATAAGAGCTGGGAGGGGAGAGATATTTTTGTTCTACTTACAAGCCCAAATTCGAGATACAAGCGCCAAGGAGCTGTCTCCTGAAGCCAAACGCTAACTTCCGCGTTCGGCTTCAGGAGACAGCTGCGAAGCGGCGTGCGTGTTTTAAAAGGTTGCAGCCGGCCTGGGGGGCTCGGGGGGGGGGTGCTTGCAGCTTTCTTTCTTGCTCTTTTTCTTTCTCTCTTTTACCTTCCCTTCCTCTATTTCTTCTTTTCTTTCTCCTTCCCACCTTCTTCCCTCCCTCCCTCCCTTCACTCATTCCTCTCTTACTCTCCCCTTTCATAAGTTTCCTTGCTTCCTTCCTCTGTTCCTGTCCCTTCCCCCTTTCTTTCTTTCTTTCTTTCTTTCTTTCTTTCTTTCTTTCTTTCTTTCTTTCTTTCTTTCTTTCTTGCTCTTTTTCTTTCTCTCTTTTACCTTCCCTTCCTCTATTTCTTCTTTTCTTTCTCCTTCCCACCTTCTTCCCTCCCTCCCTCCCTTCACTCATTCCTCTCTTACTCTCCCCTTTCATAAGTTTCCTTGCTTCCTTCCTCTGTTCCTGTCCCTTCCCTCTTTCCTTCCTTCCTTCCCACCCTCCGTCCATTCATTCACCCATTCCTCTCTTGATCGCTTAAAGCCGGTCCCTGGTGCAAAAAGGGTTGGGGACCTCTGTCCTACAGGATTGGGTGGCAGAGAAGTTGAACATATGTAAATTTAAAAGTTTAAGAAAATTTACAAGTTAAGTGAAAGAAACTTCATTATTCATTTATATGTACATGTACATTTCTTCATTAAAAACATGTCTTTCTGCATAATTTAGACTAACTTTGTGAGTTTTTTGAGGGCTGGAACCAATTAAAATTATTTACATTAATTCCTATGGGGAAAAGTCGTTCGAGATAAGAGCTGCTCGACTTAAGAGCCCAGGTCCGGAACGAATTAAACTCGTATCTCGAGGTACCACTGTACTCTGAAAAATATGGTACTTCATCAATTCTCTGATTTATTTTTGGGCTTTGACTGCAGTAAAGAAATATTCCTTTACCATTCTTCTCACCTGCCTTGATCTTAGTAGGGTTGAAGATACGCCTTTCACTCATCTGAGCATTGTCTTTGGGTATTGTGGTCAGGAGGTGATTTATTATAAACAAAATAAAAATGCAATGTAAAAGAAAACAAACTATGATTTCAATAATGTCCAAGGCAAGAGTCACTGCTCGGAGGATAGCATATTTCAACATCATGATGGTTACCACTTACTCCTTTGCAACTTTAGTTTTCATATTCAAATTGCAGGCCAATGAACGAGCAAGTCTGAGCACCTGTATATGTGCACGAGGGAACAATTATTTCTGAATTCTATAGGGATAATTTCTACAAATTGAGATCACCCTACGGCTTCCATAATCAGTAAAGAATAAGGCAAAATGTAAATAATAAATTATTTATGATTTACAATCCTCCTGCTGCTTTCAGAGAATTAAGTGCAAAATACAAACCAATGATTTCTACTTGAAATGAACTCTGTGTGTTTATATGTTGGTATCTTGTATGAGCCTGTCTTGTGGTGGCATCAAATGAGTCTCTTCAAATCCCTTTTACTAACAAAAAGGAATATATATACTAAACTGCAGTAATAAAATGTTTTAGATATGCTTTGGTTCATTTTGGATTTGAAATGAAATCTTTTGGAAAATGGTATAATGTTGTTATGGCAGAAAGCCTATATGTTGCAATACAATATATCTGGAGGGTACCCTTCCCCTTATAAAAGTCTGCCTTAGAGAAAGAAACTTAGGTTTTCTTAAGTGGATTCAAGCATGACTTATTCAACTAATGTCTGCTTTCTATATTGCCACAACTCTGGAATCTACTACAAAAGATTCAGAAGTGCACAAACATGTTTGCCAGAATTTACAAAGCATACATATGTGAAACCAAATTTTGCTCTTTTTATAATAGAGTGGTTTGATGGAGCCACAGAATAATGTAAATTTTAGTTCATTTTGTTCTCAATAAAGGAATTGCCAAAGTATCAAATATATATTTTATGGACAAAATGGATAGAAATGATTTGGAGGATACTATGGCCCATTGAATTTGCAATTGGTTGACCAACCATATTCAGAGGATGATTGTAAGTTATTATGAATTGTCCTGGAGGAATATATTGAAAGGAATCCTTAGGGTTGGCCCATTGCTTCCTTATAAAATGACATAAAATGAAATGGAAAGGATGTTTGCAGCAGAAGCGGAGTAACAACGCGGACACAGAGCTGGATTTAAACTGGGTCATTTTTATTAATTAAATAAACTTATTTAATTCAAACTAAAATGGGACCCTCAGAGGTCAACTAAGAACATTTTGGGCAGAAATGATGTAATAAAAACTTCCTAGGCAACTCGGGGCATAGCTCCATGCTGATCCAGGTGAAGGGGACCATGCCCTCACGTGGATCCCAGCCATGCAACGCATGTGGGAGATCTCGCTGTCCAATCCCTGAAAGGCAATTGAAATGGGCGAGACCCAGAGGCAACTTCTCCCCAATTGCTCAGGCCAGTTTAAAAGCCACCATGAGCCCTTGGAGAGAGTCTGCCAATCATCCCCAAGGATGCCCAACGGAGAACACACAGTTGCTAACACTTCCCAATTTCCGCCCCTAACCTGCCAACCCAATGACCAAAGGTAAGCCAATTTGAACTAATCAATTAGAACACCCCCTAACCATCCATTCCGCACCGCAGTGTGGAATAGGCGAAGAAACGGTCACAGGTAAATGCTGAGACCGCCAAAAATTCTTATTCGCCCCCCTAAGGGCGCCCCCTGTAGCACACTGAAAGATAGGGAGGGTGGGCAGGTGTTCGCCTGCTCATCATGGGGGTGAAAAGGAGGCCCCTGAGCCAGCACAACCCTTTATAAATGGCTGGCTGGCCACACCCCGATGACGTCATTGGCCGGCGCCGATGACAGGCATGGCCGGGGTCTCGCGAAATCACGCGAGATCCCGGCCCTTCAAGATGGCAGTTACCCCGGGGACCGCATTTCCTCGGCCTCTCTGCAAATTCGTCTGGCAGTAAGTCGCCAGCTGGGCATGATCAGATTTTCAGATCATATCAAAGTGTAGGCTTTGCCTAACAGTTTAGAGTTAGCCATGATTTCAGTTCATCAAGCTTGAATAATGTAATTAATGTTAGAAAATATAATGACTGGTATCTGAGTAAAAAGTAAGAAAAGCCTAAGTGTGGTATGCAGGAGATTCGGACTGATAACAATGTGTGACAATACTCTAGAAATATTAGTTTGCCACCAGTTGAATGTCCAGCAAGCAGTGTGATACAGCAGTCAAAAATGCTTGAGTTGCAAACAGTGTCCAGAATGTTGGAAATAATAGTTGCATTGTTCTTTGACTTGAATAAGCTGTATTTAGAGTACTGTATCCAATTATATGTACTGCACTTTAAATGGGATATTGAGGAGTTGGAATGGGTTCAAAGGAAAGTCACCAGCATGATAAGCTCTCTGGAAACCAAGCTCAGTGAGTTGAAGGAGCTGACATGTTTTCCTTGCAAAAGAGAAGGCCAAGGAAAAGCTACAATACATTATCTAAAATGTATCATGTTCAAGAGGAAATTGACCTATTGAAGATAATTTAGCACTGGGAAGAAAGTTAGATTAAATGGCGCAGACTTTCTTAAAAGTCATAGTTTGTATGATTCCATAGTTTCATCCCTGGACTATTGTTTATTTTTCTGTCTTATGCTAAATATTCTGCAACCCAATGGAGCATGTGTGTGTGACTGTGTTTGTGTGTGTGTGTGTGTTGTATGGGTGCAGTGGTGAATGCATTAAGCCAGGGATGGGTTCTAACGTACCTCCCTGCCAGTGGGTTTCCTCCCACACCATGTGGCTGTGCCTCGTGGATGCCTGCACATGCACAGTGCTAAAAAATATGCCCCCCCAATCCAAAAACAAGATGGCGATGCATGCACAGTGCCAGAAAGTTAGCTTCTGCACATGCTCAGAAGAAAAGAATTTCAATTTAAAAAATTATTATTATTTTTTTTTCAAAGATGGAGCACCGACAGCCTGGCAGGGCCCACGGACCAACTGAACCAGATCTATGATATCATTGTGACATCACTATCGGGTCGCTACCAGTTTGGGAAAACCAATTTGAAGGAACCAACCTCTGCACTGAGCTGATTACAAATAGACTAGACCAGTGTTTCCCAACCTTGGCAACTTGAAGAGATCTGGACTTCAACTCCCAGAATTCCCCAGCCAGCATTCAAAGTGCCAAGGTTGGGAAACACTGGACTAGACCAATAGACCAATTCTAGATTAGAGTTGGAAAGCCTGAGGAAGCCGAAAAGTTCCACTTGAAAATAATATTTGCAGCTCAGGATTGAACTGTGGGATCCTAGTGCTTTCTGAGTTTCACTGTTTTCTTGTGGATGTTTTATTATCTAACTAGACACTAAATTAAGCACACTGATGATATTAGCTTGTTAGGTAGTAAAATGTCTGCAAGAAAATAACCAAGCTCAGAGAGCACCAGGATTTATTTTTATTTTTTTTAAAAGCTTGTTTTGTTTTAGCTCTTTAATAATGCTGGATATATTCATTGGCATGGGACTGTTTTCTATAAAAGCCAGTTTTCAGGTTTCTAAGACAAAAAAACCCCCAAAACCACACACCCATGCACACACACACACACACACACACACACACATAGACACACTCATTTTTATAATATAGCATCAGGTGTTGTAACATTTCTTTACAGATCTACTTGTTCATGGATATTTGTCCTTTTTAGCTCAATGAGATATATTCTCTGTGGTGGCCCCGGCCCTCTGGAACCAGCTCCCCCCAGATATCAGAGTTGCCCCCACCCTCCTTGCCTTTCGCAAGCTCCCTAAAATCCACCTCTGTCGTCAGGCATGGGGGAATTGAAATTTTTCCCTTCCCCCTAGGCTTATAGAATTTATACATGGTATGCTTCTTTGTATGATTGGTCTCTTAAATTGGGTTTTTAAAGATTATTTTTAATCTTAAAAAATTAGATTTGTTTACATTGTCTTCTTTATTGTTGTTAGCCGCCCCGAGTCTTCGGAGAGGGGCGGCATACAAATCTAATAAATGAATAAAATAAATGAATAAAATAAATAAATAAAATTTAATTTCATAATCATAATCATAATCATAATCATAATCATAATCATAATCATAATCATAATCATAATCATAATCATAATCATAATCATAATCATAATCATAATCATAATCATAATCATAATCATAATCATAATCATAATCATAATCATAACCATAACCATAACCATAACCATAATCATAATCATAATCATAATCATAATCATAATCATAATTTATTAGATTTATATGCCACCCCTCTCCGAAGACAGTATCAGATTACACTGCAATATTCAGCCACATTTATCTTAGACACATGTTTACAAGATAAGAATACCTGCTTTGCATTCAAAACAAAAGGCATACAATTTGCCATGTATAAGAAAAGTGTGCTTGTGTGCTAAGAGATTTCATCATTTTAAATTCACATTCACATGTATGAACAAAAGTCGTCAAGATGCGACTCACATTATGGTATCCAGATGAACCTTCCACTATCAAACAATATTCAAGATGAAGTGCATAACAGGACACAAGACTTTCGCGTTGTAATGGCTAGAAAACAGGATCTGAAGAAATCTTATGCCAAATCAATAAAAATAAGCTTAATTCAATTTAACTTCCATCTTAACCCAAACCATTCATTTTTCTATTGCCACATGTTCTTGTTGCACCATTACATTCAAAATAGCTAGCCCCATCAGTACATAGAGATGTAAATCAGTCCAAGTGAATTAAGTTTTGCTCAAGGCACTCTGCACAATTATGGCACAGCTATTAAAGCAGAGAAAACTAAGACTTGGGAAATGTTTACCATGACACCGGATTTAGCCTATTAACTAATTAAATTGAAACAATTCTCAAAAGAATAAGCAATCCTACAACCCGAAAAAACCTTCCACTGAAACTATAATGATAATTAACTTAATTCTTAATTCCTAGCTTCTTTGCTAGGAAAGAAGATTAGCATTGGAAGATCAGCTATGCCAATGAACTGTAGGAAACAGAAGGTTCAAGAAATGACCATTAAAAAAAAAAGATAATTAAAACATGTATTTTACTGCAATCTATATTAATAGAAGTGATATTATTTTGCTAGCTTAGAAAATAAAAACAACATTTCTGGATTTGATTAACATTTTATCTCATCCTGAATTCTTACCCACCCCGAAACCAGAAGGAAGATAAATGAGACACATGTGAGGATGGGTACATATAATATCATGCATGACATAGAAAATGAGGTAGGCTTCTTTTTCCTCTTTGGTTACAGAGGTAGAACTTGGGGTGGGGGCATCATCCATTATAACAAAAAATAATGATATACAGAGCCAATCAAAGGAAGGACACAACTCATAAAGCAATTGAAATGTTATTCCTATCAGGTATGGCATTGATGGCTCGAATTCAGAGGATTGAATTGGAGACGAATTGGACAAATTCAATGATACTTGCTAGTATCTGAACCTGGATACCTTGTCTGAAGTATCAATTGCTGGGCTTCTTTTTCTGATTTTGAACTTCCAAACACATTTAGTTGCTTACTGTATGTCACAGAATACTATATGGTTCCTGGGCCAAATCCTACCTTATGTTGTAGTCTTACATCACATATTAAAATCCCTTTCTACTCTAGAAAGCATTATATGATCTTCCCCAGACTCCTAATTCCTCTCTAAACAAATATATGCAAATCTAGACTAGATAATTTTATTAACTCATTCAAAGATAAGAGGATAGTAAGATGTTAAAATAACTTCCTCACAGAAGAATTAGATTACATTAACACTTTTTCTATCTTTCTTCCTAACAAATATGTTCTACTGGCACTTGAACCTGTTATAATTCCACAGGATTGTCTAGATTGCCATTTATGGAATATATTTTATCTAAAATTTCGTTAAGAACAGAATTGGGCTCAGTGTTCTCAATGAGTCATTACACTTCTATTTCTATAATTTTATTAAAAAATATTTTTATCTCCATAAAGATAAAAATCAGCATGCTGTTGCAATGTTTCAGATATTTTCCTCTACCACTTGAATAAAAACAATGGCTACAAGGTTATTGGCATTAGGCACTGCTCATAGGATATTTAAATATCTTTACTTTTTCTAAACAAACAAATGTGCAACTTCAGAAGTCCAGTGGCAGCCCTGCTGAATGTGTTGTTTCTTTTTGACCTCACATAGACCATCCAGAATGGCTAAAAGGGCAGCGCCGGACTTACCCGGCAGGCAGGCTTTGCTGGAGGGACCGGGAGACACGGTCCCTCATGGCGGCCGCCATTTTGAATCCCGGGCGAAGTCTCGCGATGCGAGACTTCGCTCGGGAGATCGGGGCCTGATTGGCCAGGCCCTGATTGGTCCGGGCGGGGCCTGCTTGCCCTATATAAGGGCGAGCAGGCCCGGGGCTCTTCCTTTTCGCCCGGACCAAGCTCCTGAGCAGACGTTCGTTCGTCTGCTCCGGCGGCCATTTTAGGTGGCGACCTCGTGCGAGGCGCCATTTTGTGGCCTGTGGTCTAAGTGAAGAGCCTTTTCAGCGTTTAGCGGAGCCAGCATCGGCTGGACTCCGCTCCGGTTTGGAGCCTCATTGCCTGTTTGTGGGTGGTGGGGGTGCTGCCTTCTGGGAGGCCCCGTGGGCTTGTGGTGTCCCGGGGGTGGCTTGAGGCCTGGGATAAAGGCCTAGTGTCGGGCCTTGTTGCCCACTGAGAGGTGGGATTAGCCTCTTGGGAGGGCTTTGTTCTGCGGAGGCCTGCTGCTTCTGGCAGGCCTTTGCCCACGGGGTGCAGGGCCCGTTGGGGGAGGGCTTGGTCCCGCCCTATTCCTTTTGTGTAAAAGATAGATTTTAGTGGTATGGCCCCTAAAAAGCGGCCAGCTAAGGCCCTCCCGGCCCAACCTGTGGTGCGGCCTAGGAGGGCTGCCAGGCCGTCTGCCCGGGCTCGGGCGGCGGCAGTGGGGCCCCCGGGGGGGATCCCGGTGGGGGGTGGTGGTAGGGTTTATGCCCACAGTCCCTCAACCCGAGTTGTCCCCTTCTCTCTCCTGGGCCAGGGTCCTGGAGCGGCTCGAGGAGTTGGAGAGGTGGCGGTCGGGGGCAGGCCCGGAGGGGCTTTCCTCGGCTGCCACCGCAGCTTGGGGCGCGGACCCCGAAGAGGAGTCGGCCCCACCTGGGCAAGTGGCCCACGAAGTGCAGATGGCGGGAACAGGACAGGCGGGCGGCACCGGGCAGACGGGCCATGCTGGACAGATGGCCCAGCCTGGGCAATGGTCATCTTTCCAGGGCCCAACCAGGATGGGCTCACCGTGGATGGCTTCTACCCCTTACGGGGCAGGTGAGGTTGCACCACATGCAGGCACATCTCCGCTACTGCCCATCCAGGGTCCCGGGTTCATCCCGCCAGCTATGGGGGGTGGCAACAGTTTCACGGGGGCTGCTGCAGGCACCTGTGGTCAGGTTTGGTCCCCGCCAGCTCCGCCAGTGGGGGCGCTGGGGGTGCCTGTCCCACCGGGGGCGGGGGTGGGGGGTTGGATTCCTCCTCCACCGGCCATTATGCCACCAGTCCCATTCATGTATCCACCGGGGCTTGGGGTGCTGGGCTCGGGGGCCACCACGGTGTGGGACCCGTTCGCCAGCATCAAGCCTGGGGCCATCCCTTGTGGGTTGCCCGCCACACCTTTAGGGTACCATCTGCACCCGTCAGTTAAGGAGGCAATCTGGCGGGGGGAGTACGTTGATTTGTTCTCCATCTTGAATAGGGAGGTCCCTAAACAAGATAAGGAGGTTGTCCCTGGGGAGAAAGTGAAAAAGACAAAGGTCACGAAATGCTTCAGCTCGTGGCTGTATGCATTTCTGACCTTTGCGTCGGTGGTCATTCAGAGGCAGCCGGGGAGGGCCGCTGCCTTGCTGAAGTACATCGACCTGATAGCGAGGGCCCATTTTGAGTATGGGGGGACCATATGGAGGCACTACGACAAGGGCTTCCGTATGCGTATTGCCCATGACCCCTACTTGCCTTGGGATATGGTGGTTCCGGACCTGTGGTTCCAGGCCACTCATATGTCAGGGAAGGAGGGCTGTGATAGGACCGATAGCGGTCACTTTATGGAGGAGGAGCCTGCGACGCCCGCGCCGGCCAAGGCCGTGGCGGGTGCCGTTAGTAAGGGTGCCTCTTTAATATGTCACTAGTTCGCTGCAAAGGGGGCGTGTTTCTGCCCCATTTGCAGGTTTCGTCACGCCTGCGGAAGTTGTGGGGGAAACCATTCCGCAGCCGTGTGCCCCCGCCCCAAGAAGGGGATTGAAAAGAAAGGCTCGGGTCCCCCAAAGCCTCCCCCACCTGCTGGGGGAAAAGGGGCCCAGCCCAATTAATTTAGGGGTGCTTGAGGGTTGGTTGGGCGACTACCACCCTCGCTCGAGAGCGGCCGCTCTCTTGCTAGGTTTTGCAGAGGGATTTAGGATCCCTTATCAGGGTGTTAGGAAGGCCTTCATGTCTGACAACCTTAGGTCGGTTGTTGGTCATGAAGACATTGTTAGGGAGAGATTGGGAAGGAGGTTGCCGAAGGCAGGGTCCTGGGGCCCTTTGCGGAGCCACCCTTCCCGAATCTTCGTGTGTCTCCCTTAGGCGTGGTCCCCAAAAAGGCGAGTGGTGAATTTAGGTTGATTCACCATTTGTCTTTTCCGAAAGGGGAGTCAGTGAATGATTTCATTCCTGACGAGTTGTGTTCAGTCCGGTATGCATCCTTTGATGCAGCCGTGACTATGGTTAGGAAGTGTGGGGTGGGAGCCCTTATGGGTAAATGCGACATTAAGTCGGCATTCCGGCTCCTCCCCATACACCCAGACGACTTTGGGCTGTTGGGCTTCCATTTCGAGGGGGGCTATTACGTGGACAGAGCTTTACCCATGGGGTGCTCTGTCTCGTGCTCTCTTTTTGAGAGTTTTAGCACCTTCTTGGAGTGGGCGCTCAGGAGGCAAAGTGGCCTGGGTACGGTCGTTCACTACCTTGATGATTTCCTTTTGGCGGGGCCTGCGCATTCGGAGCAATGTTTTGCTTTGATGCGGGACTTCGAAGCCCTTTGTGCTCAATTAGGGGTGCCTTTAGCCTCTGAGAAGACCGAAGGCCCCGCCACCAGGATTACCTTTCTGGGTATTGAATTGGACTCAGAGGAGCAATCTTCCAGATTGCCCCTAGAGAAGTTGGTAAAGATTAAGCGGAAGCTTGATGAGGTTCTGGGCTGCCGGAAGGTGACCCTACGGCAGCTTCAGGAACTGGCAGGCATTCTTAATTTTGCCTGTCGGGTAGTTGTTCCTGGAAGGGCTTTTTCCAGGAGGTTGTATGATGCGATGAAGGGGCTCCGTTTGCCCCATCATCGTACCCGCCTTTGCGCCGGGGTCAGGGCTGACCTCGGCGTGTGGCGGGATTTTTTGGATAGATTTAACGGGTTGTCTTTCTGGAGGCACGAGCTTCTGTTGGAAGCTGAGTTGCAGCTCTGCTCTGACGCCGCGGGGACTTGTGGTTTCGGGGTAGTGTTAGGTGACCAGTGGTGCTGGTCGGCATGGCCTCCGGAATGGAGTGCCTCTTCGTTGGTTAAGGACCTTACGTTCCTGGAGCTCTTCCCCTTAATAGCGGCCTTAGAGCTTTGGGGGGAGCAGTTTAGGGACAAGACCGTGCACTTCTGGTGTGACAACCTAGCGGTTGTCCATGTGGTGAATGCCCTGTCCTCAAAGAGCGACAGGGTTATGCGGCTTGTCCGCCATTTTGTGCACAGGTCCTTGTCTCTAAACGCCTTGTTTTTGGCTAAGCATGTCCCCGGGTTGGATAACGGGGTCGCTGATGCCTTGTCCCGTGGTCAGTTGTCCAAGTTTCGGACCCTGGCCCCGTGGGCCCGAGAGTTGCCAGAGGAGTTTCCCGGCCACCTCTGGAGTCTGGGAGGGATCCAGAGGGGTGGAGAGACTAGGCATCCCGGGCAATCCCCTTGTCTGTGGCGCCCGGCACCTTGGGGCATACCAGCGTGCGGGCGAGGAGTTTGGGGATTTCAGGCAGGGCTGGGGTTACCAGCTTAGCTGGCCCGGCCCTGTATAGCGCCTGGCCGGGTTCTGCGTCCAGCTTGGGCAGCGTGGCCTGTCAGTTAGGATGATCCGGTCCTGGTTAGCCGGCCTCGCCTTTCTGTACAAGGCGGGGAGGTTTGCAGTTTTTCGGGTGACTTTGCATCCGGTGGGTGCTGGAAGGCCGTACGAGGGAGCGAGCGGGGGCCCCTGGTGACACTCGTCGGGCTCGACGGTGGAGCAGCTGGCTTTAATCAACGTGGTTTTTGGCAGTCTGTGTTCCTCATTGTAAGAGGCCCGTCTTTTTTTTGGGGCTGTGACTGGTGTCATGCTTGGGGCCCTTGGGGCCAGCGAGGCCTGGCCTCATCTCAGGCTGGCAATTCGCTCCGCGCCTTCCAGCACGCTGATCTGGCCGTTAGACAAGGGGGGGGTCCCTTGTGGTAAGGCGGTCTGAGTCAGATCAGTTACGCAGAGGGGTTACCATCTACCTTAGTGCGGCCGCCGACCAATCGGTGTGTACGGTGGCCGCCCTACAGCTTGGGTGTTTTCTGCGGGGATCAGGTCTGGGATACCCGTCTAGGCATTGGGACGGTACCCCTTCTGACCCGTTTATACTTTGTGCGTTAGTACCCAGGGCAATGGCCCAGGTGGGCACGGATCCCGCCGGTTATGGAACGCGTTCGTTCCGTATCGGCGCCGCCACTAGCACGGCACTTTCTGGTTTCCCGGCCCACTGGATTCGGGTGATCGGCCGCTGGCGGTCAGCGGCATATTTGGGTTATGTTAGGCCCGCTGAGGATCCTAGGCAGGGCTTAGGCTAGGTGACCTCTCTGCGTGTGTTTCCTCTTGCAGGTCCCCAGGCTGACGTGACACCGACGGCGCTGCTGTGTGGCACAGCATGATTTGCTGGGCCGGCCGCCTGGCGGCCAGGAGCGCTGTCGGGACCCAGCCGTCCCTGGGGCGGTGGGTCAGGGTTGCCTGGATGGGCCGGAGAGGTATGCGGTGGGAGGGTCTCCTACCGGTGTGGCTGGGCGGTCAGCATTTTGTGGCTGCGCCCGGCAATATGGGGGGCGGCTCCTGGAGTCGTTCCCAAGTGGGTTTGGGTGGGCAGTGTCCTGTGGCCGCACCCAGGTGGCTGGTATTGCACTTAGGTGGCAATGACCAGTGCATACTGGGAGGCCTGGCGCTGTTCATTTCGGCACGCGAAGACCTGCGAAGGCTTCGTGAGGTCTGGCCCACCACGCAAGTGGTGTGGTCAGAACTATTACCTAGGTTTGTTTGGAGGGATGCCTCTTCCCTTAGGGCCATTCACCGGGCTAGGCGACGGGTGAATAGGGCTATGGGTAAAACAGTTAGAGAGTTGGGTGGAGTAGTAATACCTCATCCCCTTATATCAATAGACCAGCCATGGCTCTACCGTGATGATGGCGTCCACCTGTCTGAGCAGGGGAACGCCATCTTCCTACAGGACCTGCAGCGGTCTCTGCGTGAGCTGGCGCAGCTAGAGGGGGGAGTCGGGGGGCCAAGATAGAGATCTGACCCCCGCTCCTGTGGCAGGTTTGGGGCGGAAAATTGGGTGGTTTAGCAACCGCGCGTTCTCCCTTGGGCATCTTTGGGGATGATTGACAGGTTCTCTGCAAGCTCATGGAGGGAGTTTCTGCCTGAGCAGCTGGGGGGAACCTGTCTTTGGGTCCTGCACCTTTAATTCCCCGATTCGGGTTAGCCGGTGGGACCCCCCTCATGCACAGCATGGCAGAAAAGGTCACAGGTGACGGCCTGGCCCTCACCTGGACCTTGCATCGAGATACGCCCATGAGTTGCCCAGGAATGTTTACTGGAATAACGTCATTTCCGCCCCGGAAGTATTTGTTTGACCCTGCAGGTCCAGTTCCGGGTCATAGTTGTTTATGCTAATTTATGCAAAGTATTTGAATAAATTATGCAAATTTATGTTAATAAAAATGACCCAATTTTAAATCCAGCTCTGGTGTCCGTGTCGTTACTCCGTCTCTCCAGCAAGCTTCACTTTGTTATTTACTAGCTTTTAAGTGTACAATTTTTGACAGTCTTCATTACTCTTTAATAAGCTTCTTTTGTAGCTGAATTCATTCTTTAGATGTTCTGCTAGAAAATGACATTCAATGTTTTGTCTAGAGTGTTTTATAATGCATTTAGAATATGCAAAGAGATGCTTTGTTTGAAAGAGGAAACATACCATTTATATTTTTCTCCCCAAATTTGCCCTTTTCAGATCTACAAAACCTCAAAAGTTTTTTTAAAAGTTAGGGAGGGGCGCACCTATTTAGTAGATTAATTTATTTTAGGGCAGAGAAAAGAGTTATTCTGTTTCCTTTTAATGCCAAGTTACCAAAATAAAGCAGGAGATAAACCTGAAGAACGAACACGATAGCCTCAGATTAAAACTTGATGTTTGCCTGTATTTGAAAGTGGATGGAGACGGGGAAATAAAAACAAACTATATATTCTAGACTTTTCTTATAAGTTAATTTTATGTGAACTAACTTAGTATTTTTATCATTTATAATTAGCTATTATTATGTAAAATATTATTTCTACAGGAATATAAGTATATTCTATATTGCATTGGGGAAATTAAAATAGAACAAAACAGAAGGAGCTGAACTGAATTGAATTATTTTTAAAACAAATTGGCCACGTGTGATTGGACACAGAAGGCTTTTGTCTTGGTACATCTTACTGTTCTTACTGTACATAAAAGAAAAGATAAGTTCATCAAGAATCATAAGGTACAATATTTAATGATAGTCCAGGTATAAATAAGCAAGCAAATAATATTAGGAACCAATCAATATAAATTGTAAGGATACAAGCAACAAAGTTACAATCATACAATCATTAGTAGGAGGAGATGGGTGATGGGAACAATGAGAAGATTAATAGTAGTGCAGACTTAATAAATAGTTTTACAGTTTTGAAGAAATTGTTTAGTAGAGTGTTGGTGTTCAGGGAAAAAACTTGTTCTTGTCTCTAATTGTTCTGGTATGCAGTGCTCTATAGCATCTTTTTGGGGCTAGGAGTTGGAACAGTTTATGTCCAGGATGTGAGGGGTCAATAAATATTTTCACAACCCTCTTTTTGACTCTGCAATATACAGCTACTCAATGGAAAGCAGATTGGTAGCAATTATTTTTTCTGCAGTTCTAATTAATTATCCTCTGAAGTCTATGTATGCCATGTTTGGTTGCAGAGTTATAGAGGTACAGATGACAGACTCAATAATTTCTCTGTAGAACTGAATCAGTAGCTCCTTGGACTGTTTGAACTTTCTGAATGGGCACAGAAGGAACATACCTTGTTGTGCTTTTTTGATGACATTTTTGATGTTAGATGTCCAGTTTAGATCTTGCAATATAGTTGATAATTTGAAGGTCTCTAATATTGATACTGTGTTGTCTAGTATTGTAATAGATGGGAACATGGGTTTCTTTAGGGTTTCTCCTAAAGTCTACCACCATTTTGATGGTTTTGAGTGTATTCAGTTCCAGATTGTTCTGGTCGCACCACATTGTTCAATCTCCTATGTGTATGCAGATTTATCATGGTCTTGATCATTGTTGTGTCATCTGTAAACTTCAATAGTTTAACAGATGGATAATTAGAGATGCAGTCATCAGTATAGAGAGAGAAGAGAAGTGGAAAGAGCACCCAGCCTTGGGGGGCTCCTGTGCTAACGGATATGATTTTGCCTTCACCTGTTGCTTACTGTCTGTCAGGAAACTTGTTATCCACTTACAAGTGTGTTCAGATACTTCTAGGTGGTTTAGCTTAGTTAGAAGAGCATCTGGAATGATGGTACTGAATGCTGAATTAAAGTCTACAAAGAGGATCCTTGCTTAGGTCTTTGGACATTCAAGATGTTAAAGGATTTAGTGCAGAACCATATTAACAGCATAATCTGTTGATCTATTTGCTCAGCATGCAAATTGCAAGGGGTCTAACAGTGGCTCCATGATGGTTTTCAAGTGGGACAGCACTAACCTTTCAAAGGTTTTCATAACCACAGATGGTAGAGAAACTGGTCTTAGTCGTTCAGTTCCTTGATGGGGGGCTTCTTCAGACTGGGATGACAGTAGAGCAATTGAAGCAAGAAGGAACATGGCACATCTCTAGTGATTTATTAAAGATTCAGGTGAAGATGGGGGCCAATTGGTCAGCACAGACTTTTAAGCAAGAAAGAGTTATCTTGTCTGGGCCTGGAGCTTTTCTGGCTTTTGTCTGTGAAATTTAAGTGATAAATATGCTGTCATTCTGAGACAGTCGTTATTTCCTATCTTAAAATCAGAAGTCTACTATCGTGATTGAACATAGCTTTCTTTCTACAATTTCTTATTTCTAAGATACATATATGACTGATATACAGTATGAGGTAATACATTCACCTTCCACAACATCGTTCTTCAAACTGTGGGATCACACTAAAATAATCTCTTGGTACTGCTCTCTATCAAGATACCCACCCTTTAAAAACCAAACAGGATTCATACAATTGTGAATGATTAACTAATAGTTAAACACTTCCAACTTTTTCTTTTCACCTACCCACCCATAGCGCCCTTGAGAATTTTATTACACGATGTAACTGGTTTTCTCTGCTTTCTTTTGCAAGAATTCTTCTAGTACTTGAAACAATGGCAAATCTGTTATTTGCAATAGTTTATTTTGAAGAAAAAGGAAGTTACGTTTCTAAATAACTAACTGCTGTTCACTTTGTATCTGAAGGTAGTTTCTGAAAAGTGAACTGTTTCAAGTCCTAAAAGCATTGAAATATTATTTGGAGAAAATAAGGCTTTAGCCCTAGCTTTTATTTTGTGGACCTGTACAAACATTGAGTGAGAATTGTTTCTGAACAAAAATAAATTAAAGAGAATAGGTTTTATTAAAATTTTGCACAAAATCCCTTTTCCTATCTCTCTCTATTTATTTTAACTTCTGAACATGATGTCATCTGAAGCAATTAATATTAAATAACTAAAATAAGAATGAATCATTCAGAAAGTTATTGTCTGTAGTAACTCCAGGGCCACTTTTCATAGTCTATTATTCTTGACATGGAGATAAATTTTGAGTTGAGAAAAATACACTTTGCACTATGAAAGTTGCGACACAAATGTGTTTTTGGAAATTGTCATTTGTGGCTTTCATATGACTGCTTCTTGTTTTTTGGACATATATAGTTTAATGTTACAAAGATTCCACATTGAAAAACATTCTGCTCTAATACAGAGATTTATATATGCCTATACTTTTAACAATTAGATTGCTTGAGCAATCCAATTTTATGGTGAAGGAAGGAAGAACAATTTGCTGGTAGAATAGCCACTAGTAGCAATTCCTGACGTGGAAGACGAGACAAGTCACTTTTCCCCTGTTCCTCTGCTTTCATTCTAATAGGAAATAATTTTTAGAACTATAAAGAAAATATTAAAGTTAGATTGTCTGCAGTCATGTTCTTGACATCTGAGTTTTACATCATGGTGGTAGACAAAAGCTATAAGATGCTGCAGCATATAGAGTACTGCATACATTACCTCCACAGGATGTGTGCATTTTATTTATTTGTTTGTTTACTTGTTTGTTTTGTCAAGTATGTAACATATAACAATCTTTATATACATGATCCTAGTAAGAAAGAAACATTAGGACAGGGGACAGAAGGCACTCTGGTGCATTTATGCATACCCCTTACTGACCTCTTAGGAATTGGGAGAAGTCAACAGTGGATAGTCTAAGGGTAAAGTTTTAGGAGTTAGGTGATGATACTACAGAGCCAGGTAGTGAGTTCCATGTATCAACTATTTGGTTACTACACTGCCACCTTGAACATTTTTAACAAGGCTATAAACTCAAACTCTGCAACAGAATCCATAAGATCAAGGAAGGAAGGAAGGAAGGAAGGAAGGAAGGAAGGAAGGAAGGAAGGAAGGAAGGGTTATTGGATCTAAACAGTGTGAAACCAACTAGAAGAATCATTCTGAAATTATTATTGTTGGTGTAATAGAAGATGTCAGCTCAATATGCAGCAGTTGTGAAAAGGAAAAATTTATGTTAGTGGTCATTAGAAAATAAACTAAAATTAAAGATGTCAGTGTTATAATGCCTGTTACAAATCTGTGGTATGTCCCAATTTGAAATCCTGTGCATAGCTCTGGTTGCACTATTTGAAAAAGAACAGACTCATGCTGGAGCCCATCCTCAGGCAATGTCTGTCTACCAGAATGTTTGATGGAAATGTGACATAAATGAATAAAGTTATATATGGCACAGACAAAATGAAAAAGTTCTAATTTCTCTCCTTCTCTCAAAACACTTGGTCTTGAGGCTATCACATGAAGCTGATTGGAAGGAAATTTGAAATAGACTAAAGAAAATAGTAAAGAGCCAGTCTGATATAGTGGTTAGCCCTGGTATTCTCCTCCCATTTACTGTACATTTGTTATCCTCCGGGTCCTTTTAGACCCAGAGTATAAAAAGTTGGTTCTAGCTACTGGAATGGTCTTTTTGAATACTTTTTTCACTAGTATACTAATTTGAACATTTCTGAACACAATGAAATGAAATTTGAAGTGAAAAGAATAATGCTTATTTGTTTATTTTGCTCAGAAAAGCCCCCCCCATGGCTGTGTGCACCTTTTTCAATTTATAGATAGAATAGCCTGCCAAATCAGAATTTTTTGACCATCTTTGGAATTGGCATACATATTTTTACATTCTGAACATAACGAAATTAAAATTGAAATGAGAAAAAATGATGTTTGCAAAGATTATACACTTGTAGTCCTCTGGGTCCTTTTAGACCCTAAGTATAAAAAGGTTGGTTCTAGCTACTGGAATGGTTTTTTTGAATACTATTTTCACTAGTACAGTAATTTAAACATCCCTGATCACAAACAAATGAAAAATGAAATTTAAAAAAAAAAGGATTTTTCAGGCTAATTTATCTATAAATTGAAATTATTGCACACAGCCAGTGGGGCAGGCTTTTCTCAGCAAAATAAACAAATAAGCATTAATTTTTTCATTTCAATTTTCATTTCATTGTGTGCGGAAATGTTCAAATTAGTATACTAGCAAAAAAAGTATTCAAAAAAACCCATTCCAGTAGCTAGAACCAACCTTTTTTCTACTCCGAGTCAATATGACCCAGAGGACAAGTGTTATAAACATATTTTTTTTTCATTTCATTATGTTCAGAAATGTTCAAATTAGTATGCCAATGCCAAAGATGGTAAAACAAAATTCTGATTTGGCTGGCTATTCTATCTATAAATTGAAAAAGTGCACACAGCTGTGGGGGAGAAGGCCCTTTTCTGAGCAAAATAAACAAATAAGCATCATTTTTTTTCATTTCAATTTTCATATCATTGTGTTCAGAAATGTTCAAATTAGTATTTCAATGCCAAAAATGGTCAAAAAAGTAAGATTTCGCAGCCTAATCTAGATGAAAATGAACAAAATTTCACAAAAATGGGGGGGCAGGGTTTGATGAGCAAAATAAACAAATAAGCATTAATGTTTTCATTTCAATTTTCATATCATTGTGTTCAGAAATGTTCAAATTAGTATACTAGTGAAATAAGTATTCAAAAAGACCATTCCAGTAGTTAGAACCAACCCTTTTATACCCCGGGTCTAAAAGGACCCAGAGGGTAACATTGGTAACTTTTTTTGCTCAGCAAAAACTATACACACACACACTCCAAAAAACCCACCACCCTTAGAAAGAACCCCACAAATGAGAAAAAGTCATGGAATTTCAAGTTTCAGATATGCAGGGAAATTTTTTTACAGGGTCTCAAACTTGATTTCGGGTCATTTTAGACCCAAGGGGAATACCAGGGTTAAGATTAGATTAGATTAGATTTATTGAATTTATATGCCGGCCCTCTCCACAGACTCGGGGTGGCTCACAACAATGGTGAAGAACAATACATAGAACAATACAATACAAGTCTAATATTTAAAAATCTAGGTTACAGTTAAGGCTGTGATGACCTGGGGCATGACATGAAAACAACACAGCCAGAGGACAGGTCTAACTTCTCTTTATTGCCCCACAAATTTTCCCTCAAACATCCCCATGTTTACTGTAAGTTCAGCAGCCTTTGGCTACAAGTAGTCCAGTAAGCAAGGTTAGCCAAGCAGTAACCAGGGCCAGCAGTCCAGTAAGCAAGACAAGCCCCAAAAATAGAGCTTAGTAATCTCTAGACATTGGCAAATGCACACAAAACACCATATTTATTTATTTATTTTTATTTATTTATTTTGTCCAATACACAATGTAGAGAATATACACGTAGTAAAATATATTTTAAAAAAGAATAGAAGAAAAGACATAAGAATAAAATATGTCAATGAAGAATAGAGGGAAAGGTATAGGAATGAAAGAAAAGATAAATGAGATAAGGAGAGACAATTGGACAGGGGACGGAAGGCACATTAGTGCGCTTATGCCCACCCCTTACTGACCTCTTAGGTACCTGGAGAGGTCGATCGTGGATAGTCTAAGGGTAAAATATTGAGGTAGGGGTTGACACTACAGAGTCAGGTAATGAGTTCCACGCTTCAACAACTCAATTGCTAAAGTCATATTTTTTACAGTCAAGTTGGAGCGGTTAATATTAAGTTTGAATCTGTTGTGTGCTCTTGTGTTGTTGCGGTTGAAGCTGAAGTAGTCGCTAACAGGCAAGACATTGCAGCATATGATCTTGTGGGCAATACTTAAATCATGTTTAAGGCATCGTACTTCTAGGCTTTCTAGACCCAGGATTTCAAGCCTAGTTTAGTAGGGTATTCTGTTTCGAGTGGAGGAGTGAAGGGCTCTTCTGGTGAAGTATCTTTGGACATTTTCAAGGGTGTTGATATCCAAGATGAGGTATGGGTTCCAGACAGATGAGCTGTATTCGAAGATAGGTCTAGAGAAAGTTTTGTAAGCTCTAAGCTCTGGTGAGTAGCGTGAGGTTGCTGGAGCAGAAGCTATGTAGGATCAGGTTAAAAACTCTAGAAGTCTTTTTGGTGATATTGTTGCAGTGGACTTTGGCACTTAAGTCATTTGATATTAGTATTCCAAGGTCTTTTACTGAGTGGGGGTTATGTTTACTTATGTATATTCAATGCTGATTCTTGACAAGGTCCCACCAGCTTCTCCTTACCTCTTAGAATCCAGGTGTGCTTTTTGAAGGGGGGGGGTATGGCATTCTCCTCCCTTGTAGCCAGCTCAGTCTGTTGTTCTTGCCTCTCTCTTCTCTTCGTGCTCTAGGATAAGGAGGAGATGGTCCTTGCTCATTGTCTGAGCTCTGTGTCTCTCTTCTTCCTCCCTGTCCGCAAGCCTTTCAGATCCCCAAAAGCCTGCCCAGGCTGACTCTGCCCTTCCCCAGTTTCCTCCAAAGCCAATGGAGCTGCTCTCTTGATCTCTGTCAGTTCCTGTTCCCGCTCATCTTCCCCTGCAGATTCAGACTCCAATGGAGGCATGACAGAGGCATTAAGCAGGAGATCAGGAGACCAGCCAGCTGGGTAACCTTGGACTAACATAAGAACATAGGAAGAGCCATGCTGAATCAGGCCAAAGCCCACCGAGTCCAGCATTCTGTGTCACACAGTGGACCACCAATTGTACATGGGGATCTTGAGCAGAAAAAAAAGGCAAAACCCTCCCTTTCCCTTGACCCCCAACAAATGGTACCCAAGGGAAACCTGCCTGCCTCAACCAACATAGAGACAGCACATGGACATCTGTTTCAATAACCACCGATACACTTGGCATCCATGAATCTGTCTAATCCTGCCTTGAAGCTATCCAGGCTGACAGCTGTCATGACCTCTTCTGGAAGTGAATTCCATAAACCAACAACCCTCTGGGTGAAGAAATATTTCCCTTTATTTGTCCTTGCTTTCTTACCTATGAGGTTCAGGGAGTGTTCCCTTGTCCTAGTATTGTGAGATAGAGAAAAGAATCAATTCAATTTTAATCCTAGGAAACAGGCAGTGGTGACTCACTTCTGGAAAACCTTGCCAAGAAAACTGCAGGGATTATTTATTTATTTCATTGGATTTATATGCCGTCCTTCTCCGAGGACTCGGGATGGCTTACAACATATAAAAACAACAGAATACAATAGTTAAATCCAATTGATTAAAAACTAAACAGACAATCTAAAATCCCCAGTAATGCTAAAAATCCATCATACCCATTCAAGCAACAATCATACAAACATTCGTCGGCTAGGGGGCTGAGATCTAATTGCCCCGAGCCTGGCAGCATAAATGAGTAAGACTCTTGCGAAAGGCGATGAGGGTGGTGGTGGTGTGAATCTCCAGAGGGAGATGATTCTAGAGAGCCGGATCCCCCACAGAGAAGACTCTTCCCCTAGGTCCCGCCAAGAAACATTGTTTAGTTGACGGGACCTGGAAAAGGGTGACTCTGTGGGACCTAACCGGTTGCTGGGAATCATACAGCAGAGGGCGGTCCTGCAAGTAATTTTGCCTGATGCCATGTAGGGCATTAGTCTAGATATTATTATTAATATTTATTAGATTTGTATGCTGCCCCTCTCCAAAGACTCGGAGCAGCTCACAACAGCAATACAAAATACAGATCCCATGATTAAAAAGCAAAACAGTTAAAAACCCTTCATTTAAAAACAATCATAGACCCAAACAAACCATACATAAAATGGAGCGGCCGAGGAGAATCAATTTCCCCATGCCTGGCGGCAAAGGTGGGTTTTTAGGAGTTAGCAAAAGGCAAGGAGGGTGGGGGCAGTCCTAATCTCTGGGGGGAGTTGATTCCAGAGGGTCGGGGCTGCCACAGAGAAGGCTTTTCCCCTGGGTTCCACAAGACGGCATTGTTTGGTCGAGGGGACCCAGAGATGGCCAACTCTGTGGGACCTAATTGGTCGCTGGGATTCATGTGGCAGAAGGCGGTCCTGAAGGTATTCTGGTCCAATGCCATGAAGGGCTTTATAGGTCACTAGATACTCACTAGGATTCAAAGCTATGTACACCTATCCATGCACACACACAAACACACATGCATACATAGAGAGAAACAATTTATAACTGACTTTCAGAATTCATTATAGGTTGATCAATAAATCACGTTGGCCCACATGACTCAATTTATGTGAAAAAAGTCAAAAAATACAATACAGTAAAAAGAAGTCAAATATTAATTACTGAACCAATAAAGCCCCCATTTATAAAACCCCCAAAGCAATAATCCAATCAAATATACACATGCATACCATTCAAGACAATGTGTTGAATGGAATGCATGTGACAACACAATATGTTCCTTGTCGCAGATTCCAAATATATTTCTGCCCTTCAAATTCTGGACACTTTAATATTCTTCTGTACACAACTTTAGTTAGGAAAATATAGTGATTGACACCTTGCAGATTAAAGATCATATGAATAAAAGTGCAAATATAAAAAATAATTGTGGTGTTTTTTTGCTACTTTTAAAAAAATCCTTTGACATTTCTTTTTGGCATATTTTGAACATTCAAGTGTAGCACATGCCAAATAATAAGAGCTCATAACTATTTATTATTTTTCTTAACAAAACAAGTCCATAAGGTCCAAAAAAAAATTCTGTCAAAAGGCAACTGGAATGTTTTTTTGAAGCTGAATTGAAGAAGTTTTTGGATGAGAAATGAAACATCTACTTTTTCCTGTCTAGTTGATCTTTTGAAAATTAAAAGAAAAATAAAAGAAAGAAAAATAAAAGCACCTTTGAGACATTTATGACCTGGTTGAATAAGAATTTCCATTGACATTTAGTCTGTAAGAATACTGTTCAGTTACAGGAGTTGAATTAGTAAAGTTGCATCAGATGATAAACTGTAATAACTAAGTACTTTCTACTGGTTACCAGTATGGATTCTCTTTCCCCATCAGCTTCCAAAAAGGATTGAAATTATTTTTGCTTCCTGGATAATAGGAATAGCCAGCAAAAATATCTCTCAAATTCAAAAATTATTTACTCAGTGCAACATTATTCATATGCCGAAGTTGAAAAATGATTGTCAGATTATTTCAGTGGTAATTTCCAAGTCATGATAACTACAACTATATTGAAAAAGGAAATCAATCTGGGGTTTTGAAGAAAACTATGCATTCTTTCTAAAGCTGCCAAATTCTAGCTTCTGACAGTCGAAAAACGTATTGCTCACATTTGTTTATGAAGGCATCCAACTTTGCACTAGTTTAAAATTTAAAATTCACCAGCATAATAGCCAGGAAACATTTAGCTATTTCCAAAAATTTTCTTATTTTGTGGCATTGTGTTTTCTCTCCTAAAATGTCTGTGAGTTCACTTAACATTGATGCTAAGGAGATTTACTCTGATCTGCAGATTCTTAGCTTTGGTGTGATTTCTTCATGTTGACTGACAATTCATGGCTGACAAAACTAGTGTGTGAGAAAACAGGTGTCACTTTGCAAATGAGGACTTGAATTGCTCTTCCGTGCCATTTCTTTCTCGCTGAGCACATATGTAGAAAGTTCTGTTTTAGCAGTAGTCTATTAACAGCCAAAGCAAAATAAAACTTTCAAAAGAAAAAAAAAAATAAGTAGCCCATTTTCCTATTCTACACGCTCCAAGTAGACCCATCATCTACCCAGGGGTTTTGGCAATAAATTTCAACTAGGGTAGGGCCTTCCATTAGGGATGTGAAGATGGCTTTAATTTTAAAAAAAATCAATATATTATTTCCAATCACCAGAAAACTGTGGCAGATGCAAAATCAATTCTTACTTATTATAGAGCTTAGATTCACCGGAAAATGGTACATTACACAGAATGATCATTATGGGTTGTACCATGAGAGCAAATTGATCATAATGAATTGTCACAGAGGTCACAGTCTCTTGGGTTCTTAAAGCATGCAGTTATTTGCAAGGGTCACCTTTCTAGTCAAGCCATGGACTTACATCGCTGTGGATATTGGAAATGAAGTTAGGAACAAGCAATTAGGAAATTTCCAATAAACCACTTAGCTGCCAATTAAAAAAGCAATTTAGAAAATGTAAAACTAAAATTAATTTTTAAAAAATATTATTTTATTTTTATATTTGAAGGCAACCATGCTTTTTTACCACATGAATTTCAGTGCATAGATTATCAATGACAATGGAGGGGGGTAGGAAAGTAAAAGGAAATGAATGTAATAGCAATCTAACCATTTATTTCAAATTTCTTTGTTCATTTTATAGAATAAAACCTTTCTAACATCATTGCAAGAGGCACTTTACCACCAGAAAAAGCAAAAGCAAATTTCCTAGAAAAGATATGTGGGTCAGCAATCCAGATACTTAATACTCAAATATACTTTTCTTAAATAATGCAATTCATATACTCTAGCCCCCAAAAAGCCAATTCAAGTGGCACTTATTTATTATGATTGTATCCAGTTTTCTTTTATATTGGAACTGAATGATATAATGTAAGCTTCTGGTACAGATCTTAAAAATAACCAGATTTGCTCAGCTTCTTGAAATCAGTTCCAATTTTCCAACCTTTTTAATAAAATTCCTAACCATGGTATAATAACCATTTCAGATAAGTTAGGGTAAAAGAAAATGTTTTGTCCAAAATGACCTAGTGAGATTCATAGAAAATTCTTGATTCTTCAGATAGGGTTGAACTATATCCCTTGAAATCTTTCCTTCTGCTCATGTTTTTGCATCTGTACAGGCACATTGTAGTTCAACAACATTCATCATCAGAGATTCATCAAGTCTTGCATCAGACGTAATTTCCTTTCTGTTATTGTAAAATGTTGAAAATACTTTGGTTGGTTCTAAAAAGCAGATAATTTCCATACCCTTGTATAATGAGACATTAAATGTTGAGATTTATCAAGTTCTAATGTAGTTCTACTATTGGAGGAAAAATCAGTAGTTATCCTTTTCATACTTATAAATCAAATTTATTACTGCAAATAATGGTAGGGGAAAGTGGCATTTCTTGATTGTGAGCATTTAAGTCCCACAAGAAAGTTTTTTTCCAAATTCATTTTGAGAAAATGAATTCTAATCCTTGCAAATCAGGACACATGGATCTCAGAAACCGATTCATTTTCAGAATGCTGAATATTGATTTTTTTTAAAGAAAGCTTCCTTAATAAGTTTTCCCAGCACACTGACAAAGTGACATTCCCTTGAGAGTCATACGTACCATCCATTAGCATAATGGTATTATAAAGAAATGTTACTTTCATGAAAGTAGTTTCATTCTCTAATGTTGGCATAGAAGACCATATGAAAAACAGAAATAGAACTGTGATTTATTTTTAAAAGATAGTTTGATGTTGGAAATTGCATCAAAATTAAAATCACAAAGGGAATCTTTGTTCAGAAAAGCAAAGTTGATTATTAATAATAGTGACTTTAACCATTCCCAGTATAATTCACCAAGTGCTCTTAGAACAAGAAGTTATCTGGTTTTAATTCTGTGAGATCAAACTGGGGTTCATTTTATACCACTATCTCCCAGCCTCAGTTTCCCATCTGGGAAATGAGAAATATGAGCTATCTCACCGAATTGCTACAAGCAATTTTACATTGAATAGTATTTCTAAATCTTGGAATTCTAGAAAATTGTAGATACATTAGCATAAGCATTCCAGTGAAATTAAAATATTAATGTTATTTTTTTAAAAAAGATGCTCAAATTTAGTTATTTTATTTCATCTTAGGAAAGATATACGTTTGGTGGGGAAAATGTTTCAGGTTTTATTTGCATCAAGATCAAATGGCTAGTTTAGCAATGTTCTGTCTGGGTCCCTCCAGAAGCCAACACCAACCCAAAAAACAATCCAGACACACTGGTAAAAAGCAAAGGCAGTTTATATAAGTCAAAGCAAACACAGGTAACAAAAACTGTCTTTCCAAATAGGAACACGCTGGAACTTCACAGATGTTTCACGAAGGCCATGAAATAAGACAGGAGACTTGCTGTCAAAAACAACGCTGGAGATAACAAACCTACGCCTCCCCCAAGTCTTCTAGATTTCTAGGCCACAAGCCAAGATCAGAGACACCGAGATGCAGAGCAGGGTCACAGAACTTCCATTCGACAACGCTCCACAAGGCGGTAAGGGCGGGCCTGCCTTTTTCAACCCTGCTGAGGAGAACCACACCTAAACCCAGCTGTTGCCAATTCAATGATGCAAATACCTTTCTAATTGGTCCGTCTCTGAGCAGCACGTCGCTGTCTCATGTCTATTATGGCCTGTGCTTCCTCATCCAGTGAGTCCAGGCTACTGGCTGGGGAGAGCCCTCCCCCGGGGCTCTCAGGCTGCTCTCCCTCCTCCTCTTCCTGACTTTCCTCTCCCCGTCTGCCTGTTCCTCCCCCTCCTGTTCACTGTCCTCCTCCTCCGGGCATGGATCCAGCAGAGACGCAGCCGGTCCCTGAGGAGCCTCAGGCTGAATCACAACAAGCAATAGCAAAATAAAACTGGAATAGGAATGCCTATCTTCCTATTTCCTGAGAATAGGCAAAAGTACAGTACTCTGAAGTCAAATAATGAAAATATTGCACCAACTGGACAATAGCAGGATGAGACAAAATGTTTTGGCAGCAGAAATGTATTATTTTCTTTGCCCTTTGACACCCAAAGAGAAAGTATAGCATCCACCTGATAACACCTGGTAGCTGTGTCTGATTAGCTATAGTTCCAGATTCAAGCTTGTTGCATGATCCCTGATGGCCTGGAATCATTAGACTCAAGAAGAACATACTATTTAATGACACTGAATAACAGTGCTTAAGCAGCAGCTGAGAAAGGTAATGATTAGTAACAAAGAACCACAAATGAAGTTGACCATCAAGAGGACATGAGGTGAAGAATTATTTACTTATTACCCCCCTCCCCACCTTCTTTAATATGAAATTTGGCAATGTAAACCAAGGTACTAGGGGGAAAAGTGTTTATGATTTTTCTGAAAACTATAGTTTCAGAATTATAATTAGAGGAAGGGAGAGAAAAATACTAATTATCAAAAGCACATTAATTAATGGTTTGGGATACATAATTGTAATGAATCTTGGTATCTTTCTTAAGCATCCTCCTACTGGTCCAACTCTGAGAGATTAAATAGATCTCAAATACCAAATTTTAAAAGAGAAATTTAAAAATTAGCAGAGGACAAATGCTAATTTTCTTCAATCAGAATGTCTTGTAGACATTTAACTACCAGAATTTCTCCAATCACCAAGGCCCTTTTTTGAAAAGTTTAAGGATGAACCATAATGGCTGGAGAATGTCAAACTTTGAGGAGGTTTTGCAATCCTGGTCATTAATCGACAGGGATCACAGGACACCATAATTTGTGATTAGGATAACTATATAAACAGTATATGAACAATTATTCTCGTGATTCTTGACGAATGTATATTTTCTTTTTTTAAAAAAATATTTTTTATTATATTTTCTTTTATGTACACTGAGAGCATATGCACCAAAGACAAATTCCTTGTGTGTCCAATCACACTTGGCCAATAAAGAATTCTATCTATTAGATCTTTGCACATTGTACTCAAGCTACCCTTAATAAAATGTTTGATCTCACATAGCAAAATCTTGAGACTGAGCCAATCTACAGTACTCCAATGAAAGTGGTATCTGCACATTCTGTCTGCCTGTCTCTCTGTCTATAATAATAATTAACAACAACAACAACAACAACAACAACAACAACAGAGTTGGTAGGGACCTTGGAAGTCTTCTAGTCCAGCCCCCTGCTTAGACAGGAAACCGTACATTATATTATATTAATATAAAATTAATTATATTAATTATATCTGCTGAATCAGAGTCAATATTTAAATTGTTGTTAGTGTATAGATGAGAAGGGTTTGTTTTACTATTTTTTTGAAAGTGCACTTCTGTTTTGGTTTTGGTTTTTTTAAGATATAGCCTGCAAAAAATCTGGACACCAATAGATGCCGCAAATCCAAGCTTATAAACAGGTTGGCAGCTTAAGTATGATAGCCATTGCATTTACACCAATCTGTCAAAAACACATTGAATATGATACATTAAAAATTATATAGATCAGACCTTCATTACATGGTTTCATTTTCTCATGTGTTTTCATGTTTCTAAATCATGATTATTGTCCGAGAACTGTTAAAATGCTCAGCTGCTCTGTTCATACTCTAGTATCATCCACATCATGATATTAGACTAGATTATGTAAAAAGTAGATAGTCAAAACATTTATTATTTTTGCATAATCACATTCCAAGAATTCTTTTTCATTATTTAGTTACAAATACAATTGCCTGACACCACATTGACTTAGAAAGATCTAAGTCTGTTTCATATAAACACAGACCCTTTTCCTTTGTGAATTGGTTGAGATAATCAATTCAAATTGGTATGTACTGGCTTAGAGTTTTAGAAGCAAGAAAATAGCGGGATCTAGAAGTTATCTGTAAATTGAGGGCAGGCTGTGGAGTTACTGTTGCTATGTTGATTAAGACTTATCTGACTTATCTATTTGTCCTATTTAGAACTCATCACTTGGTGAGTTCTAGATAGCAAGAATGATAAACTCCAGATCTTGCTGTCGTGTCATATTGTGCCCCTGTTCTAGCAAGCCCCCATTCTTATATGTTTTTCATTACTGGTATTTGGGATTTCACCTCTACCCCAAGGATTGATCCCAAGGATTGGCTTTGTCCTTCCCATCAAAACTTGAGTTACTTTTGTTGTTCTTGGCAGCTACAATTTAACTGTTTTCCATTAGCAAGGTAATGTGTGATTTATTTCCCCACATTACACAGTATATAAGACAGATAGGTCTTCACCAGATCTATGTTTCACTACCGGCATGTTAGTGGAGTTATTGTACCTTTATGTTAATTGAAATATATTACTATCTTTAACAGGAGTATCTCAAAGGTTTAAATGAAGATGAAGAGAAAATCAGAAAAACAATTTAGCAAGAGGAATAGTAATGGCTGAAGCAGTAGCTACTAGTCATAGGAGTTTTCAGATTTTCAGGCTTGAGACTGTTGATACTCTATTTCAGAATTAGATGGAGGATGTAACTTATTCTTTCACCAATATTATTTAATTTGGGTGAGATTAATTGCCCGTTTCAATGTAGAACTTTTCCATCCTCTTAGGAAGAGAAGAAAGAACCAGACTAGGAGCAACTCCGATTCCACAGAGAGGGCGGCATACAAATCCAATAAATAAATAATAAATAATAAATTGAGAAATAGCAATTAAGAAAAGAAATCCTTTTGAAGTTGTCTGCAAAAAAGACCTAATAAGAATAAGGAGAAAAAAACACCCTAATGCTTAGAGCAAGCCAATTCTTTTAAAAATGAATAATTTTAAAAAGTCCTGAAAGCTAATTAATAACCAGAGGGAAAAAAAGTTAACAGTCACAAAGATTCAAGCTTTTTATTATTATTAATAAATTCTAACCCAAGCCTCCTTTTGCCTCTGAGTATTAAGTTGCTGAGTCAAAGAGATTTTGTGTGTGTGCATATGGGAAGACTAAAAGAATTAGAGGAATCTTACCAGCTATGCTTTTAATTCCTTTCATCCTCAACAGGTGTTTGTAACATCTGTAACAAGGCCATCCTGGATAAAAAAAGACTTGCAATTTAATCCAAGGTATATTGCATTCATAAACACATTTTTATCTATTCGTAGCTTCTTTCAAGACAAAAAAACCAAGGCACTATTATTTAAATGTGCACTGCTTCTTTGTGGCAGGAGAATATTAATGGTGAAAAAAATAAATAGCTTTCTCTGATGTAGTATTCTCTGCTGAGCATGATGGGCTGTTTTGGTTTGTAAGTGTGGGTAACCGAATGTGTGTATGTGTGTACAGTTTGAGAGAAAATTCCTATTCCCTTAGATGTTCCAGGGTAATATTTCTGCTTGTGAATATGCATTTATCTATTCAGTCACTCAGATGAACTAATCCAACAAGCATGTGTTAACCTTCACTACAGTTACCATCATGTTAGACTCATTAACACCAGATGGGTGAGGCATATGCTGTAAGCACAGCCAAAATCTTTAAGTGCATCAAAGAGCTTATATTTGCCAACCAAAAGAACTGGAAATTTCCTGCTTTCTTTATTTTGGAAGCATCTTTGGGTTCAAAAGAGGCTTGCAGTGAGAGGTTTTAAGCAACATGCTAAATTGGACACAAAGGTGCAGTCACTCCATCCCTCCATCTGAATTCAGTTGGGAAGTCTTTTCAGTTGCTCATATTATCAGTCATATGCTCTGTGAATATTCCAATCACTAACTCTAGTTTCAGACAGCTCTGGGATTATTGGATGCTAAATTAACTCCCTGATCAACCAGGTTACGCAGGCTGTAGATTGGGGAATTAATTTTTTCTTCCTGCTTCTAAGCGTTCAAAAAACAAGGCATTTCTCTAAGCATAGCTTCTTTGTCATTTCATTTTCCTTTCTCCTCCTCCTCCATTAAAAAAACTTAACTCAATTACATCATTATGAATATTTAGGTGGGTTTTTTTTCTAGCAAAGAGAAGAAAAAGGAAGGGGGGAATACTACCAGTGATGGGCTCCTATGGGTATAGTCAGGTGATGCAGAACCGGTAGAAAAATGTTGGTCAGGTACGCAGAACCGGTAGGAAAAAAATGATTTTTTTTTTCTTCTTTTTTTCCGTTCTGGGCTCTGGGTATGTTTTTCCTATTGCATTAAATGAGGTTGAATATTTATAATTTTTAGAGGAGCTGTGCATTCATGTGTGTATGTGTGTGTGTGTGTGTATACACATACAGTTTATATAGTAGATAATATATTTTTGTGTGCCTGTGTGTAATATGCACAGTATTTTTCAGTATATAAGATGCACCGGTGTATAAGATGCACCTAGATTATAGAGGAGGAAAACAAGGAAAAAAGTATTTTGAACCAAATGGTGTAGTATTATATTGTTTAATAAAATACCAGTGTAGCAGAATACTTTTTACAACCATGTATACTTTTTAAAACCATGTACACTTTTTACAAACTTCAACTTGACAACTTCAAACAGACAAGACTTGTGGACTTCAACTCCCAGAATTCCTCCATTAGTCATGCTACCTTGTGAATAGGAGTTGAAGTACACAAGCCTTAAACTTGCCAGGTTTGAAAACCCCTGCACTTCTAACTCCTAACTCAGGGGTCTTCAAACTTGACAGCTTTAAGACTAGTGGACTTCAACTCCCAGAATTCCTCACCAGTCAGGCTTCTCCCGGGCCAGGAGCGCCACTGTCTGATGCTCCTGAGCTGCTGCCACGTGCCCCGCCTCACCTGCCTGGCAGCAGGCATTCCTCCTCACTTCTTCTGAGCTTATCCTATGGGATAAGCTTCCTGGTTTTACAGCCAGCCAAGCAGGATCAACTTCTCTCCTGCGGTCCGCGCTCTGGGTCTCTCTGATTTCTGGCCGGGCTCCACCCCATGGCTTCAGGTACAGGTACAGATTAAGTGAAACATGGCTCAATAGCAGTGACTGTGAGAGAGATCTTGAGACGCTGGAAAGAGTGCAGAAAAGAACAACAAAAATGATTAGGGAACTGGAAGCAAAAACATATGATGAACAGTTGCAAAAATCCAGAGTTTAATGAAAAGAAAGACTGAGGTGAGATGATAACAGTGTTCCAAGATTTGAGGGGCTGCCACAAAGACGAGGGATCAATCAGTGGTGGAAATCAAATTTTTTTAGTACCGTTTCTGTGAGTGCAGCTTGGGCATGGTGTGGGTTGGTGGGCGTGGCAGGGGAAGGATACCTTAAAATCGCCATTCCCTCCCCACTCCAAGGGAAAGTTACTGCAAAATCCCCATTTCCTCTTGATCAGGTGGGACTCAGGAGGCAGGGAATAAATAGAGGCATGGCCAGTCAGAGTAGTATTTACCAGTTCTTTGAACTACTCAAATTTTCTGCTACCAGTTCTTTGAACTACTCAAAATTTCCAGTTCTCCAGAACTAGTTAGAATCCACTGTAACCCCCCTCTGAGATCAATCTATTCTCCAAAACATCAAAAGTCAGGACAAGACGTAACGGCTAGATCTTCACCTTATATTACAACAAAGCCCCCCCCCCCCCAAATATATATATTAGCTTGGCTTGTTGTATGAAACTAATCTCAAGATTGTTGAAGAAACCTTGTTCAAAACAAAACATATTGTTGTGGTTAGCTCTGGCTCATCTCCTGCCCCAAGGACTGTGGATGTGGGGGAGACATCCACATGCTGCAGGCCTGTTTTGCCCCCGGTGGAATCTGATGATGAAGGCTCCTCTGACCAAGAAGACATGAGTGACAGGGAGGAGGAGAGTGTGGCAGAAGGAGATCAATTATCTAGCTCCTCCTTGGATTCAGAACAAGAGTTAATGATACAGCCATGCATGTGGAGAGCGATGCATAGGCAACAACAACTGAGAGATTATTATCAAAGAAAATGAGGCCACCTGTGGTTGGGTGGGACTGTGGTAATTAGTGAGGCTGCTATAAATAGCAGCCTGTGGGTTTGGCCATTGTGGAGGATTATCTGATCGTTGTGTTTCATGACTGCCTTACTGACTGACTTTTTGTGTGCTGATTATTCCCTGCTTTGAAACTAAACCAGAGCAAAGTGTGTTTCACTTTGTGAAAGAAGGACTTTGAATTGCCTCACAGCTGCAAGCTAAGTATTACAGAACTGATAAGGGACTTGCATAAATTACCAGTTTATTTGGAGAGGAGTGCTCTTTGCTACAACAAAAGAGGGCTTAGTTTAAGTGAATTTTCATTATAAAGAACATTGTTTTGACTTTTCAAACATGTGTGTGTCTGAAATTTGTACCTGTGAATTTTTGGGAGGATTCTACCAGAGAGCCCAACAGAACATGTATGATGATGGATAAGCCCTCTCTCAGTGCGATGTTACCTCACTGTCGATAGTATTCAGCCTTTGGATATCAGCTTTAGAACTACTCTTGATTATTCTTTTTATTTTGTGTTTTTCCAGCAGCCCACAAGGTATTTACACGAGGATGCTGTAAGATGGTAGAGTTGAAAAGCTCCAGATTTTTACAAGCATATTTTGCAACGAACCTGTAGATCACTTCCCCTCATTTGTTCCATGCACTAAGCACTAAAACACAGAAACCAAGAGACATCCTGTAAAGGATATGTCAAAGGCAATAAATGGCATCTGAATTAATGGAATTCATTAATAAATAGATTTTTAAAGTTAAGACAATTAGGTAATTTCAAACAGTTACTTGCTCATTTTCTAATTCATTAACTCTGGGATGCATCCATATACTTCAGGCAACTGTTTTTATGATAATAAAGCAAAGCGTTAAAAGATTTGCTAGATTTGTTTTCAATAGCACTGAAGATAAAAGTTTTTTTAATAGAATAATAAAAATGGATAGAATGAACAAAAACAATTTATTGAGCATAGTTGTGGAGGGAGGGAGGGAGGGAAAGAGACAAAGAAATAGAGTGAAAGAAATATATATAGAGAGAGATCCTTTTTTTAAAAAAAAATCATTATCATAAAAACCAAATAAACCAATTGTAGCTTCCTTTGACCTATTATCACATAATATAAGTAAAACTAGGCAAATGGAGGGGGAAACTGCAGAAAATCAGTATTTTCCATATTAGTGTTCCAGGGAAGGAAACATAAGTAGTAGAATTATACCCCAAGTATGTGACTCCATTCTAGACTTGACACACACACTTTTTTCCCCCTTGTATGTAACTAGAAGTGTAATGTACACATGTTTTGTGAATATTCAGACTAAACATCCTCAAGAACTTGTTGGAAGAATGGATTTAGGAAGGAGAGAAATGATGGAAGCATAGTAAGTCAATCCAATTAAATTTTATGGATGTGAAATATAAAGACCATTCAGCATCAACAGATGTGTAAAGAATATCGCCGGCCGACTCACCGGCTTCCCGGCGCTTTTGCTGGAGGGCCGGCAGACTCGGGCCCTCCCGATGGCGGCCGCCATCTTGGTTTCGGCCGAAATCTCGCGAGGCGAGATTTCGGCCGAGAATGCCCTGCCCACGTGGCTGGGCATGACGTCGGGTCCGGGCGGGGCCTGCTGGCCCTATTTAAGGGACAGCAGGCCGGGAAGAGAGCCTTTTCGCCCGGACCTGGTGCCTGAGCAGACACTTCTTGGGTGCTGCTCGGCCGCCATTTTGGGTCTCCCTCGTGTCGCGGCCGCCATTTTGTGGCCTGCCGAGGGGGCGAAAAGTGCTGTGCTCGTTGCGCAACGAGGTTTTCTGGCTCTTCTCCTAGCAGGACGACGTGTGGCCTTATCCTCTCTTCGCGTGGCTGCAGTCTTCAGGATCCCCCTCGGGCCCGAGGGGGACTGGTAACCTCCTCCCGGCTGGGAGGAGGGCGTGCTGGGGGGTGTTTTGTCTGGGCCCCCGGTCTTGGGAGGTTGGATTACAGGCCTTTGAGGCCTGCCTGCGCAGGGAGGCTTGCCATTGGGGGGATATCAATCCATTAATACTGTGTCATATCTATCATTAGTATTATTCCCGATAAAGGGGGTGAAGGGTTGCTGGGGCTTAGGCTCTAGGTTGGGCCCTGCGTTGGGGGAGTTGGGCCTGCCACCCGGGCGGTGGGTTGTGGCCTAGTTTTATTGGCTCATTGCATACAAGGAGCAGGGTGATGGCTCCTAAGAAGAGGCCTGCCTCTACTCCGATGGCTCCGCCAGCGGTGCGACCCAGAAGGGCCCTTAGGCCTTCTGCCCGGGCCCGGGCCAGCAGGGAGGGGACTGCGGGGGTGGTCCCTGACCAGGGGGGGTGGTCTCGTTGCCTCCTGCCCCTCAAGCTGATATTTCTCCTGCTTTGTCTTGGGCCAGGGTGTTGGAGAGGCTCGATGAGCTCGAGCAGTGGAGGAGCGGTGCAGTCCCCGGAGCGGCCAGCAACCAAGTGCCTGCAGCGTTGGGGAGGGAGCCGGCGGCGGCCCAGGCTGGGCAGCCGGCTCCGTTCGGACGGCAGGCCCGATGGCGGCTTTCACGGGCCCCGCACCATTGGGCCCCCCGTGGATGTCTTCAACCCCGTACGGGGCAGGTGAGGCTGCACCACACAACACATCCCTGTCTTTTCTTCCTCCCCCCGCCCCGGGTTTTCCCCCGGCGGGGGTCGGGAGTGGGTCCAGCTTTTTGGGGTCCCCCGCGGGCACCTGTGGGCAGGTGTGGGCTCCGCCGGTACCTCCTCCGGGGCCGCCGGCGGCCAGCGCTGCTACGGTGTCTGGGACGGGTCCTGTGGGGACACCAGCGGTGTCCGGGGCAGGGGGGTGGGTTCCTCTGGCCCCTCCTGTCATGCCCCCGCTCCCGGTTTTCCCCTATCCCCATGGGGCGGGTGTTTTTGGTGTGGCGGCCAACTCGGTGTGGGACCCCTTCGCTTGTATTAAAGCGGGGGCCATACCGTGCGGGCTTCCATCCACCCCTCTAGGTTGCCACCTTCACCCGTCGGTCAAGGAGGCTATTTGGCGGGGCGAGTATGTGGATCTCTTCTCGCTGTTGAACCGTGAGGTTCCCAAACAGGAGAAGGAGATCGTCCCGGGGGAGAAAACGAAGAAGACCAAGGTAACGAAATGCTTCAGCTCATGGCTGTATGCCTTTCTTACCTATGGGTCGGTAGTGATCCAACGGCAGCCGGCTATGGCCTCTGCCATGTTTAAGTATATAGACTTAATCGCCAGGGCCCATTTTGAATATAAGGGCACCATCTGGCGCCATTATGATAAGGGTTTCCGCATGAGGATGTCTGTGGAGCCCAACTTGCCGTGGGATATGGTGGTCCCGGACCTGTGGTTCCGGGCCACGCATATGTCCGGGAAGGAAGGGTGTGAGCGCACGGATAGTGGGCACTTTATGGAGGAGGAGCCCGGCGCGGCTTCGCCGGCCAAGGCGACTCCTGGTGTGGCTGGCAAGGGGGCCTCGCCCGCTTGTCATGAGTTTGCTGCAAAAGGGGCGTGTTTTCGTCCCTTTTGTAAATACAAGCATGCCTGCGGGAATTGTGGGGGGTCCCATGCAGCTTCAGTCTGTCCCCGCCCCAAGAAGGGGGCGGAGAAGAAGGGCGGGGGTCCAGGAAAACCTCCCCCACCAGCTGGGGGAAAAGGGGCCCAGCCCAATTAATGTTTCTGTGCTAGAGGGTTGGTTGATCGACTACCACCCTCGCCCGAGAGCCGAGTTGCTCTTGAGGGGCTTCTCTGAGGGATTTAGGATCCCTTATGTGGGTATTAGGAGGGCCTTCATGTCCGACAACCTCAGGTCGGTTGTCGGGCATGAAGACATTGTACGGGCTAAGATTCGAAAGGAGGTGGCTGAGGGCAGGGTCCTTGGGCCCTTCCCGGAGCCGCCCTTTCCGAATCTTCGTGTGTCCCCCTTAGGTGTGGTCCCCAAAAAGGCGAGTGGTGAATTTAGATTGATTCACCATTTGTCTTTTCCAAAAGGGGAGTCAGTGAATGACTTCATTCCTGACGAGCTTTGTTCCGTCCGGTACGCATCCTTTGATGCGGCCGTGGCTATGGTTAGGGAGTGTGGGGTGGGAGCCCTTATGGGTAAATGCGACATTAAGTCGGCATTTCGGCTCCTCCCCATTCACCCAGG
This sequence comes from Erythrolamprus reginae, assembly GCF_031021105.1. Classification (NCBI taxonomy): domain Eukaryota; kingdom Metazoa; phylum Chordata; class Lepidosauria; order Squamata; family Dipsadidae; genus Erythrolamprus; species Erythrolamprus reginae. The sequence continues at coordinate 20,405,028 of NC_091963.1, read as the reverse complement.
CGACTTCGAGCTGCTGGGCTTCCATTTCGAAGGTGGGTTTTATGTGGATAGGGCATTGCCGATGGGCTGCTCTATTTCCTGCTCCCTCTTTGAGAGCTTTAGTACCTTCCTCGAGTGGGTGCTCAGGAGGCGGAGTGGCCTGGGGTCTGTCGTTCATTACCTTGATGATTTCTTGGTGGCCGGGCCTGCGCAATCTGAGCAATGCTTTGCTTTGATGCGGGACTTCGAAGCCCTTTGTGCTCAATTGGGGGTGCCTTTAGCCTCCGAGAAGACCGAAGGCCCTGCCACCAGGATTACCTTCCTGGGTATTGAATTGGATTCAGTGGAGCAATCTTCCAGATTGCCCCTGGATAAGTTGATTAAGATCAGGTCCAAACTTGAGGCGGTCCTGGGCTGCAGGAAGGTTACTCTTCGGCAGCTCCAGGAGTTGGCTGGGATTCTTAATTTTGCCTGTCGGGTAGTGGTGCCCGGTAGGGCTTTTTCTCGCCGGTTGTATGATGCGATGAAGGGGCTGAGTTTGCCCCACCATCGTACCCGCTTATGTGCAGGGGTCAGGGCTGACCTCTGCGTGTGGCGGGAGTTTTTGGAACGTTTTAACGGGTTGTCGTTTTGGCGGCAGGAGCTTCTTTTGGAAGCGGAGCTGCAGCTGTGTTCCGACGCCGCAGGGACTTGCGGTTTTGGGGTAGTGTTAGGTGACCAGTGGTGCTGGTCGGCATGGCCTCCGGAATGGAGTGCCTGTTCATTGGTTAAGGACTTAACCTTTTTGGAGCTTTTCCCCTTAATAGTGGCCTTAGAGCTCTGGGGGGAGCAGTTCAGGGATAAGACTGTGCATTTTTGGTGTGACAATCTAGCGGTTGTCCATGTTGTGAACGCCCTGTCCTCTAAGAGTGACAGGGTGATGCGGCTTGTCCGCCATTTTGTGCACAGGTCCTTGTCTTTGAACGCCTTGTTTTTGGCTAGGCACGTCCCTGGTTTAGATAACGGGGTGGCTGACGCCTTGTCCCGTGGTCAGTTGTCCAGGTTTCGGACCCTGGCCCCGTGGGCCCGAGAGTCGCCGGAGGTGTTTCCAGCCCACCTGTGGAGCCTGGGCGGGCTCTCGAGAGCTGGAGAGATGAGGCCTCCAGGGCGATCGCCTTATCGGTAGCTCCTAGTACCCTGCGAGCTTATCAGCGTGCAGGTAAGGAGTTTGGGGATTTCAGGCTGGGTAAGGGTTACCCTCATTGCTGGCCTGCCCCGGTTGAGCACCTAGCTGAATTCTGTGTCCTGCTGAAGGGGCGTGGCCTTTCAGTGAGGACTATCAGGGCTAGGTTAGCCGGCCTCGCCTTTCTGTCCAAGGCGGGGGGGTTTGGTGATTTTACGGGTGATTTTCGCATCCGGAGGATGCTGGAAGGTTGGGTGAGGGAGCGACAGGGGTTTCCCGCTGACGCTCGTCGGGCCCTGACGGTTCAGCAGCTGTCTCTGATTAATCAGATGTTTGGCAGTCTGTGCGCCTCTCCTTATGAGGCTCGGCTGTTCAGGGCAGCGACTTGCGTTATGTTTTTCGGGGCCCTCAGGGTCAGCGAGGCAATGGCCTCCTCGCAGTCTGACTTGTCGCTCCGCGCCTTCCAGCTCGCTGATCTGTCCTTTAGACAGGGGGGTGTCTCCCTTTTGGTGAGACACTCCAAGACAGATCAGTTACACAGAGGGGTTAGACTTGAACTTAGTGCAGCCGCCGATAAGTCTGTTTGCCCGGTGGCTGCTTTGCAGCAATTTTGTGTTTTGCGTGGGTCAGGGCATGGGTACCTTTTTATACACCAGGATGGTTCCCCCCTGACCCGGTATCAATTCTGGGCGATAGTGTCTAAGGCTATGTCTCAGGTAGGCATGGATCCCGCCGGTTATGGAACGCATTCGTTCCGTATTGGCGCCGCCACTAGCGCGGCACTTTCTGGTCTCCCGGCCCAACGGATTCAGGAGATCGGCCGCTGGCGGTCAGCGGCATATTTGGGTTATGTTAGGCCCGCTGAGGATCCGGGGCAGGGTTTAGGCTAGGTAACCTCTCTGTGTGTGTCCTCTTCCAGGTTCCCAGTCCAGGCAGAAACCGACGGCGCTGCTGTGTGGCCACAGCATGGTCTTCTGGGCCGGCCGCTCAGCTGCCAGAAGTGCCATCGGGACCCAGCTGTCGTTGGGACGGTGGGTCAATGTTGTTTGGATGGGCCGGAGGGGTATGCGGTGGGAGGGCCTCCTACCGACGCTGCTGGGTACGCAGCATCTCAGGGCGGTACCCGGCGCTGCTGGGCGGGCGGCTACCCAGGGTCGCGCCCAGATGGGACTGGGTGGTCGGCAGCCCATAGCCGCACCCAGATGGCTGGTCTTGCACCTTGGTGGCAATGACCTATGCCTGCTTGGCGGTCTACCGTTGATCGTCCAGGCGCGCGAAGACCTGCGGCGGCTTCGCACGTTGTGGCCCACCACGCAAGTGGTGTGGTCAGAGATCCTTCCAAGGATCGTTTGGAGGGACGCCATTTCCCTTAGGGCCATCCACCGGGTTAGACGTAGGGTGAATAAGGCCGTGGGGAAGACTGTCAAAGAATTAGGGGGGATTGTAGTTGCCCATCCCCTCATCACTGTAGATCGGCCGTGGCTTTACCGGGCCGATGGCGTTCACCTGTCAGAACAGGGGAACGCCATTTTCTTACAGGACCTGCAGAGGTCTCTGCGTGAGCTGGCGCAGATAGAGGGGGGAGTCGGGGGGCCAAGATAGAGATCTGACCCCCGCTCCGTGGCAGGTTAGGGGCGGAAATCTGGGTGGTTTCAGCAACTGCGCGTTCTCCCTTGGGCATCTTTGGGGATGATTGACAGGTTCTCTCCAAGACCATGGTGGGTGCTACCTGCGCACTTGGGGGGAACCTGTCTTTGGGTCCCGCTATTGAAGTCCCAGGGTAGGGGTGAGCCGGCGGGACCCCCCTCATGCGAGTGTATGGCAGGGTCTCAGGTGAGGGAGAGGTCCCTCACCTGGACCAGCATCGATTACGCCCATAGTTGCCCAGGAATGTTGACCTTTTACGTCATTTCCGCCCCGGAAGTGTTTGTTTGACCCTGCAGGTCCATTTGGTTCCGGGTCATAGTTAAGTATGTTGATTATGCAAATTATGCTAATTTATGCTAATTTAATTAATAAATTATGCAAATTTATTATAATAAAAATGACCCAAGTTTAAATCCAGCTCTGGTGTCCGAGTCGTTATTCCGTCTCTTCAGCAATATGAGATTGTTCTGTCTATGCTGAATTATAGGTATTGAAAATGAGTTCCATGGTAGAATAATAAGTAGATATGAAACATGTTCCAAACAACTAGGGTAAAATAAACAATAATAAAGAAAGGAAAGCTGGGGAACTAGCATCTTCTAAAAACCCTAGATTTATCTTGGGATGATTCATTGATTAATTAATTTCAATTTTCTATGCCACATCTTAACTTCATCTTCTGAAGTAGCAAGATAATAATATAAATTAAAGACAATAGAAGCATCACAGAACAGCCAATAATCTCAGAGGATATGGAATTAATTTACTAGTCCAAAATTCTACAAGAATGCTTAAGATTAAATAATAATCATGTACTAATCCTCTGAGTGTCAATTTGGCAACATCCTGTTTTAAGTTACTAAGTTAAATGTAATCATAAACAGCCTGAACTTGATGGTCTCCAGTTGTCCTGGGATTATAACTCCCAAAATGTAGCAGGAAGGTATAAAACATGATAGGCAGAGTGGGAGGAAACTGTTGATGCCATTCTAAGCCATGTTCACAAACAAACTTGACCACTCCAAATATTTCATTTTGATCCATCCTGAAAATAGAGTCTGTTTCACACTACAAGGAAAGTTAAGTCACAAACTACTATATGTTTTCAGTTCCAAGGTATATATATTCCTTATGTCTTTAGAAAATGAGAAAAAATACATGATTTTTCTATACTAGTGTAATTTGACCAAGGTACTGTGTGTGCACCTTGAGGAAAGGTATATTTGCTACTCCTGGAAATGATCCAATCAAAGGCATCTTACGTAATATCATTTGCATTGTTGCAGAAAGCTTTTCCTCTGATACCTAGTTCGAATAGGATAGAATAAGATAGAATAGGGTAGAATAGAATAGAACAGGATAGAAGAGAACAGAATAGAACAGAAGAGAATTCTTTATTGGCCAAATATGATTGAACACCTAAGGAATTTTCTTTGGTACATATACACACATTATACATGAATTTTTGGTTTTATTTGAACATGCCCATGATTTATGACATGTGAATGAACATATATGTTAGTTCGCTATGTTCAACTATGCTTAGACTATTTCTGTACTCCTATGATATCAGATCTGAAGTTGGCTAGACTGAACAAAGAGCATTATGAATGGCTGGTCTTGAATAGTGGCTGCTCTTGTTTAGGATTGCAAACTACTAGTGTGATGCTTTTTCATCCCTCATAGCCTCATTTATGTCTGGACTGCCTTTGAGCTTCTTTCCTGGACTGGATATCTGCATATATACTATTTTTCTCCTGCTTCTTATTTCTTTGAAACAATGTTAATTTCTTTTATCAATTTGGGTGGAAGTCACACAACTGACAACCCAAATCATATCACCGAAAAGAAAAATGTTCTGAGGAAGAAGAGGAGGAAAAGGGGAAGATGAGGAAGAGGAAGAGGAAGAAGAATTTACACAATGATTTTTTAAAGTTTTATTTATTAAATTTTACAGATTAAAAATGTATACATCCCAATAATTTTTGCCCATATCCTTAGGTTTCTTGTATTACAGTATTATATACAGTGTATTTCACATTTATATATCTATCTGTTTTTATGTACCTTTACACATTATATATTTCATGTTTATGTATTTATCCATTGTTGTATGTCCTTACACATTGCATCACTATACCTTGTTTCTATTCTCTATCCATTTGTACCAATTATTCCATGTTTCATAGTATTGTGTATCACTTGTTCTCTTAATTTCCATCGTCACTTTATCCACTTCTGCACATTTTATTGTTTTCTGACGGAATCTTTTTATTTTTCCAGAATTGAGCGTAAGATATTCTAGCAGCTGTCATTATATGCATCATTAAATACTCAAACAATGAATTTGTCAATTCAGTAGGAATTCAGTTTGGTCTCTTTGGTTTATTGTAGAAGGCAATAACGGAAAGTACTAAGATTATAAACTTAATAATAAATATACTGTTCTGCAAACCCAGACTTGGCAGCTACACAAATTGGATGAAGAGTCACAATTTAAGTAGAGTCTAATACAGCACAGAGCATAGTATGTCTTCTTTCAAGCCATATTGGAAGAAAGTCAACAAATATTAAGATAACCTCTCTTCTTAAGAGAAGAACATTGTGGATTAACCAAAGAAAGAAATGGCTTGGCAACTGCTGTCGTTAGAGGATAGTAAGGAAAAAACATAAGAAATATTAATATGATGTTTTCAGAATATAAATTGGCTGGAGAAACTCCTCCATATCATCGCACTCCCTGATATTTCCCCTATCCTGATCCCTTTGCAAAGGGAACAATAGTATTCTCTTGCCAGTACTGTATACCCTATTGTCTATTTGGGCAGATGGTCAAACAATGGTCAACTTGAGTCATCCTAACAAAACTCTTTTGCTTTTGTTTGTGGCATTCCTTTTTGTTCCCTCACATTATATTTTAAATAAGGATATTGTAATATATTTTAAAATATTGGCGTAACATTTTATTTATTGTTTTAATTCACACTTTACTATCTTTTATTTTATCTATCTATCTATCTATCTATCTATCTATCTATCTATCTATCTATCCATCCATCCATCCATTCTTGCTAAGCGTTAGAATTGGACTGAAATTTTCACATTTCAGGAATCTGTCTATTTTTACTGGAAAAAAGACTGGATTATCCAATAGAAATTTAGCCTCTAGTAGTTTTAGAGGAAAGGGATAATAATAATAATAATAATAATAATAATAATAATAATAATAATAATAATACCTATTTAATGAAATCTGGGCTATTGGTTTTCTTTGCAAGGAGATCAGAGCAGCCAAAAAATAAAACTGTTTAATTAGAAATGCAATATAATAAATTCCAAAGTGGAATAATCAATTTGGTTTTAAGGAACTTAAGCAGATCACTAAAATGATTAAATTAGAATATGTAAAATCAAATTAGTTCTGTTGAAATGAAATCCACTGTGAAAATTCTCAGATTTAGAACAATTATTAGATTTAGAATGGAGGCAGAACATTCTAATAAATGAAATTCTAATGGACAGTAATTCTAATAATACACATACATAGGAATCATCTATCTATCTATCTATCTATCTATCTATCTATCTATCTATCTATCTATCTATCATCTATCTATCTATCTATCTATCTATCTATCTATCTACCTACCTACCTACCTATCTATCTATCATTTATGTTTCCCCCTAAACTACTCTTTTTTGCCATGGCATCCCTTTTCCTGTCTAAGTGTTTCTGACTGCATTAGTATTTGCTATTCTTGGCAGTACAAATCTTTACAGACACTAATATTCAAAGAGAAATCAGGATGTTTGAAGACTATTCCTTTCTAGACATATGTCATTTTAAGAAATGGAATTACAAATTCTGTTTTCACGACATTATTCCTCCTCTGGCCCAGCATTAGTTTCTTTATAAATATACAGTATATTAAGTCATCTTATCCCTCAGCACAGGTAACTTTGTCTAGGCCTAGCCTGCCTTTCTTATTTCTAAATATCTAAGCCTTCCTTTGTTACTCCTGAATATTCCATACCTATCTTGCTTGTCAATTTTCTAGGGAAGATCTTGGAAAAGAAAAACAAGAGAGTGGAATTTCCTGATGGTATAAATTGTTAAGCAATGGAACAGCCTGCCTTCTGGAGTTTTAGGTGTACTATATTTGAAGGAGTCCAAAATATTTGTCTAATATGGTTTGCCCTGGATAGGAGGTTGGGTCAGAAAACTCCAAATATTCCATTCAACTCTATGATTCAATGACCCACCTTCTGTCTTTGAACTCTTCTTCTTCTTCATCTAAACCTGATCCTACTGATTTGGGGTACATATCGAGGCTTTGTTATGTGTGAGAGCAAGTGGCTTTGTTCTGATCCTCTGTTGGCATCAATTCTCAGAAATTTCTGGACAACATTCTAGGTCATGAATCCAATTCTAGAAGTGACTCTCCTATAAAACAATATATTTATTTTGAACATGTCCTAATGTTTTCTTTGAATTTACTTGTATATTTATTTTAGTTTTATAGTCTCGATATGGTCAGATATTAAATTATTAAATTAATAAAGAATCTCCTCTCCTCCCCTTCCACTTCTTCCTACCCTCTGCTCTCCCCTCTCTCTGTCCCCTTCCCCTTCCCTCTATTCCTCCCCTCCCCTCTGCTCTCCTCTCCCTTCCCCTCCCTTCTCCTCCCCCTTCCCTCCCTTCCCTTCATCTCTTCCCCTGCCTTCTTCCCTCTCCTCTTCCCCTCCTTTCACCTCCCTCCCCACTTCTCTCCTCTCCTACAAAAATAAATGGAATTTCCTTAGTTGACATATGAATAAAATATATAAATTGATCTGCAGCTAATTAGGACAAAGCCTACTGTATTTAGGAATGTTTGCTTTCATTCCTATGCTACTTGTGTAGCATGTGGGTTAGCCTTTTTTGATAATAAGGTAGGGAGCTCCTTCTTCAAAATTCTACATAGGCAAGGGTTGTGGTGTTTTTTTTTAAATGTCTTCAACATATTAAGGATTTATCAAGCGGATGTCTTAAGTTCCTTCAAAATCTTTCACTGCAGGGACCAGAAAAAGATTGGTTCCCATTATTTCTGTAGCCCGACTTCATAAGCATTGCCACCAGTAATGTGATCAAGTTTTAGCATCAGGTTGCCGCTGCTGTTTCTTACATTAGTTGTTGTGGGCTATGCATCAACAGGGGTACTCTGGATAGCCACATGCCAGAAGGAGAAAAAGCAATTTCAGCTCACAACACAAGGCTTTACAGAATAAATTACTCTGTCTACCCTAGGTAATTCATTCTATATTAAGCATCATCCTTTTAAAAGGAAACATACTCTATATCTGAATCAGCTGTATCAAGAACAGGAAAGTGAGTTGAACATACTTCCTATTGTTATTGGGTCCAATCTTGTAGAAGGAAAAACAACAACAACAACTTTGTAACTGAAGAAAATAAAGACTTTTTTAATGCACACTTTTGCATCTTTCATCTTATTTCTAGATGAGGAATTTTGAAAGTTGAAGTCCACACATCTTAATATTGCCAAAGTTGAGAATTGTTGGCTTAGCTTATTAGTCTAACTGTAAACTATTTTTTTTAAAAAGATAATATAACAAGCAGTTACTTAGCTTCTAGCATGCCTATGACAGACTAATTTATTTATTTATTAGAGTTGAAAGGGACCTCGCAGGTCATCTAGTCCAACCCCCTGTATAAGACCCTACACCACCTTAGGCAGATGGCAATCCAATCTCTTTTTGAATGTGTTGAGTGTTGGGGTATTCACAACCTCCACTTACAAGCTGTTCCACTGGTTGATTACTCTCACTGTCAGCTTCCATCTGTTGCTCCTGGTCTGGCTCTCTGTGCCCTGGAAAATAGCACGACCCCCTCCTCTCTGTGGCAACCCCTCAAGTACCTGTATATTGCCTTCATGTCCCCCTTGGCCCTCCTTTTCACTAGACTATCCATACCCAATTCCAGCAACATCTCTTGGTATGTCTTGGTTTCCAGTCCCCTTATCATTCTGGGTACTCTCTTCTGTACTTTCTCTAGAATTTCAATGTCCTGTAGTGAGGTGACCAAAATTGAAAGCAGTACTCTAGGTGTGGTCTGACTAGGTTCGATTACTGCAATGCTCTCTACATGGGGCTACCTTTGAAAAGTGTTCAGAAACTTCAGATCGTGCAGAATGCGGCTGTGAGAGCTATTGTGGGGCTTCCCAGATTCGCCCACATTTCTACAACACTACGTGGCCTGCACTGGCTGCTGATCAGTTTCCCGTCACAATTCAAAGTGTTGGTAATGACTTTTAAAGCCCTACATGGCATTGCACCAGAATACCTCGGGAACCGCCTTTTACCGCACGAATCCCAGCGGTCGATAAGGTCCCACAGAGTTGGCCTTCTCCGGGTCCCATCGACCAAACAATGTCATTTGGTGGGCCCCAGGGAAGAACCTTCTCTGTGGCAGCCCTGGCCCTCTGGAATCAACTCCCCCTGGAGATTAGAACAGTCCCACCCTCCTTGTTTTTTGCAAATTACTCAAGACCCACCTATATCGCCAGGCATGGGGGAACTGAGACACTTCCCCCAGGCTTTTATATTTTATGTTTGGTATGTATGGGTTGTATGGTTTTAATTGCTGGGATTTTATATATCTTTTTCTTTTAATATTAGATTTGTTCACTGTTATATTGTCTTTTATTATTGTTGTGAGCCGCCCCGAGTCTTCAGAGAGGGGCGGCATACAAATCTAATAAATTATTATTGTTATTAATTATTATTAGTGGAGTGGCATATATCCCTCTGTTGACGCAGTTTAAGATTGTGTTGGCTTTTTAGCTGCCACTGCACATTGCTGGCAGTTGCCAAGGTCAAGGTTTAGGGTTTAACTTCTCCTTTCCCATTGATTTAAATTTAGCAACTGTAAGATGGGTGATCTTCAGTTCCCAATGGTCATTTCTGTACTATTAGAAGAAAAAAGAAAGAACTAAAAAGAATGCCCTTGTTCCTTATCAGCTACATAATAAGTGTGTAATTTTGAGTCACAATGGGATAGGAAGATAGATGGTTGTTAATTATCTATCATTTTTAATATTTGCCCCAGTATAATCCCCTGGTTTGGACAACTGACAGAAGAAGTTGTAATAAATGTTGGGCCAAACTTAGTGGGTGGGTGAAACATTTAAGGGACCCAACATTTTCAAACAGGCTAGCATCTTCTTTTCTGATCTTTTGGAAGCTCTAGACTGACTTATGAAGTTTATTATTATTGATGTAGCTATCTTCGTTCTTAATTTTATTTTGTATGGTTGTACATTGTTTGCAGGTTACAGTATTTGTGTGTTTTTGAATGTTTTCACTCTATTTTATTAGTACAGTGATACCTCGTCTTACAAACGCCTCATGATACAAACTTTTCGAGATACAAACCCGGGGTTTAAGATTTTTTTGCCTCTTCTTACAAACTATTTTCACCTTACAAACCCACCGCCGCCACTGGGATGCCCCACCTCTGGACTTCCGTTGCCAGTGAAGCACCCATTTCTTCTCTGGCAACGGAAGTCCAGAGGTGGGGTTTCCCAGCGAAGGGAGCATCAGTGAAATCGCAGCATCGCAAAAACACAGAAGTCCGGAGATGGGGTTTCGAGGACTTTGGTGGTTTTGCGATGCTACGATTTCACTGATGCTCCCTTCGCTGGGAAACCCCACCTCTGGACTTCCGTTGCCAGAGAAGCACCCGTTTTTGTGCTGCTGGGATCCCCCTGCTGGGATTCCCCTGCAGCATCACAAAAACACGGAAGTCCGGAGGTGGGGTTTCCCATGGAGGGGAGCCTCATGGGAATCCCAGCAGCACAAAAACGGGTGCTTCAACTGGCAAAAGGTGTGAATTTTGGGCTTGCACGCATTAATCGCTTTTCCATTGATTCCTATGGGAAACATTGTTTCATCTTACAAACTTTTCACCTTAAGAACCTCGTCCCAGAACCAATTAAGTTTGTAAGACAAGGTATCACTGTATATTGTTTTCTTCTCATTTTAAAAAATTAACCTTAAAATCTATTGGATTTTAAATTCTATTGCTCTTATATAAACTGCTGAAAGTTTCTTTGGTTGCGGAGCACAGAAATATATTTAATAAATAAATGATAAAATAGCAGTGGGCATGAACCAGTCCATGTTTATATTATTTTATATTTCCCTGATTTCATTGCCAGAAATTCACCCAAGACTCGGTGTAAAAGAGTTACTTTGGTCCAGATTGTGCTTGAAAAAAATCTGACAGGTACAGTTAGAAAGGAAAGACTTCCTGGAGTTCAGCTCAGCTTCTTTTCATTACATGGACAAATGTGTATTGTTCACCTGGTGACAATAAGGAATTGGTTTGTTATTCTGTTTGTACAGAAATTATAGATAGCCCAAAGTAAAATACTGCACAATCACAACATTGCAAGTACCATTTGTTTCTAATGTCTTTGTCACAGATGTTGAAAAGAAGGACAAGGAAGAGATACCTTGAAGATTCCATAATTATTATATTTGATCAAATCAACTTAATTTTATTTATTATTTTCTTTTGATCAAATCAACTTACACTGAGAGCTATTGTACCAGAAACACATTACATGTCTACCTAAACACTTGGGCAATAAAGTATTCTGTTCTGTTCCGTTCTGTTCCGTTCTGTTCTGTTCTGTTCCATTCCATTCCGTTCCGTTCCGTTCCGTTCCGTTCTGTTCCGTTCTGTTCCGTTCTGTTCCGTTCTGTTCCGTTCTGTTCCGTTCTGTTCCGTTCTGTTCCGTTCCCTTCCATTCCCCTCCACTCCATTCCATTCCCCTCCACTCCATTCCACTCTCCATCTCTCATCAAATAGGGTGTCCCATAAATCTAGAGCATCCATGGGAGGCAATAAAAGAAGTCACAATGGAAGCTTTGGTGCCTTTACAATTGATTCTCTGGATTTTTATTTTTATTTAGGGGAGGGGGGAAGCATCTATGCAATGTGTGCAGTGCAGATTAATAGAAGACACATCTTGACTCCTTGCTCTTTCTTGTGGTAGTTCTGCTGTGAATCATCAGGACAGTTAAAGGCATCAGGTTTATTTCTCATCAAGAGCAGGCTAAGAGATCTGGCCAAGTGTTCTGGATGCCAGTGAGCATATCCAGGTGAAGTTGTTTTTGCTTTGTGGATGTATATTGTGTGTGTGTGTTGCGTTGATTCAGTGCTGACTTGTGGCAATGCCTGGGCTGTCCCTGGGGTTTTCTTGACACATTTCAAAAGTAGCTTGCCATTGCCTCCTTCAAAAGGCTAAAATAAAAATTTGGACTAAAAGAAAACCATGAAGGAAATTCAAGAAAGATGGTAATATGTCATAAACAACGGCAACTGATGTCAGTTTTCTAAGGGGTATAGCTTAAGGAGAGTCTTTTATTGTCTTTCTGCCACTGGGTAGTTATACTAATTATCAGTGTAAATGCACTTCCCAAAGATTGGGATTAAAGGCCAATCTTTAAAACTGTTCACAAGGTTTGCTGCGGCATTCATTGAATGAAATGTACTGGAAACCGTATTGCTTGAAAATGCTGCTAAGGCTATAAAGTTTGCATAAAGAATCCATTACGAAGGTGTGCCAGCGAAAACAGTTGTTTGATGTTGCATTGCAAATGTATTGTTTATTGGGTTTGTTTTAAGACTCAGTTGATTCTGTGGGTTTTTTCTTCTTTGAATTTAAAAAGCATAATGAACTGCTTCTGAGATGTAAGTAGGAAAACAGCTCCCATTAAGCATTATTAATATTAAAGAATTATTAAATGCTGAAGACAACTTCTTAATGGACTGTCTGGACAGGTTTTTGTATGTGTTTTTTTGATTTTACACCTAGTCTTCCAGTCAAATGCAATTCATGACCACTATTGGCTTCATTCATCACCAATGATAATAAGCAGGGAAATAAAATAAGAAACAATGTATGTGCGTATGTATATATATGTATGTATGTATCAAATGTTTTTAGCTGGAATTTTAAAATTAAGGGAGACTAGGATGGTCCCATTTCAGCCTTGTTCTGGCCTCATCAGCTAGCCACACCCTTCCTTACTGGGATTCGATCTGGCAGCCTCTGCCTTGTAAGGCAGAGAATTAGCAATTGAGCCACCAGACCTGATCCCTCCAGCTCTGTAGCAGGGAGGAGCTATATGTTTTTTTATGTCGGATTACCCTGGTATATTGAAGGAACGTCACAGCTCCTTTTTGCCTCTAGGCCCAACCCAACCCATGTGTCTAGGCCATGTGTGTGTGTGTGTGTGTGTGTGTGTGTGTGTGTGTGTGGGCAGAGGATTATCAGTTGAGCTATCAGATCAGATCCCTTCCAGCTGTGTACCAGGGAGGGGCTATAAGTTTTTTTTTTTTAATGTCGGATCACCCTGGTATATTTGAAAGAATGTCACAGCTCATTTTTGCCTCTAGGCCTTGAAGTGGCCCTGGGTTGGGCCTAGAGGCAAAAAGGAGCTGTGACGTTCCTTCAAATATACCAGGGTGATCCGACATAAAAAAACCCCAAACACACACACACACACACACACACACACACACACACACATAATATTGGGAAAGTGCCCAAAGAGGGACCTTTGAATAATAAAAATATTAAAAAATGAGTATAAACATTTAAAATAGAAGTAAAGATAGCTAAAATTTGATATTAAAGTTTATTTTAAAGGGAGTAGAGGAGATTCAGGGTGTTAACAAGCCTCAATAATAATGATAATAATAATAATAATAATAATAATAATAATAATAATAATAAATAAATAAATAAATAAATAATAAAAGACAGAAGGACTGATACTGGGGGCACAAGAACAGGCCATTAGAACAAATGCTGTCAAAGCCAGAATTGAAAAATCAACAGACGATCCAAAGTGCAGACTCCGTAAAGAAACAGATGAAACAATTGATCACATACTCAGCTGCTGCAAAAAGATCACACAGACTGACTACAAGCATAGACATGATGCTGTGGCACAGATGATCCACTGGAACTTATGCCGGAACTACCATTTCCCAGTGGCAAAGAACTGGTGGGATCATAAGCCCGAAAATGTGGTCGAAAATGAGCAAGCAAAACTACTGTGAGACTTCCGACTTCCGACTGACCGAATTCTGAAGCATAACACACCAGACATCCTGATTGTGGAGAAAAAGAAAGTATGGATCATCGACATCGCAATCCCAGGGGATAGCAAAATTGAGGAGAAGCAGCTAGAGAAATTAGTGAAATACGAAGATCTAAAAATCAAGCTGCAACGACTCTGGCATAAGCCAGTGAAAGTGGTCCCAGTGGTACTTGGCACACTGGGCACAGTACCAAAGGATCTCAGAGGACATTTGAAAACCATCGGAATTGACAAAATCTCCATCTGTCAATTGCAAAAGGCAAACTGGGATCGGCAAACATAATTCGCCGCTACATCACGTGATTGGGAAGCGCCCAACTGGTGATGAAATACGAAATCCAGCATAGTGATCTCGTTTGCTGTGTTGTATTGACATAATAATAATAATAATAATAATAATAATAATAATAATAATCATCATCATCATCATCATGCTGACCATATGACTCCAGAAATGTCTTCAGACAGCACTTTTTACTAGTGCTGTGGCCAGTGTTCCCTCTAATTTTTTTTTTGGGGGGGGCGGAAAAGTATAGTGTCTGAGCGACAGTCCCTTTGGGACTGGGCGGCACAGAAATAATAAATAAATAAATAAATAAATAAATAAAAAACAAACAAACAATAAATAAATAAATAAACAAACAAACAAACAAACAAACAAACAAATAAAAAACCCACCCTGTTTTGCCTCAGAGAATTTCAAAATAAAATACTGTACTATGTGTCTATAACAGTGAGGTCATAATAGGGCAACTCTATCAATATCAAAATGCCACTTAAATAGTTGAGCTAGTTTCAAACTAGATTTTGATTTTCTTTCTCCCTTACTCCCATTCTTTTTCTTTCTCTTTTCCTTCCTCTCTTTTTTCTATCTGTTTCTCTCTCTTCCTCTCTTCCTCTCTCTCTCCTTCCCTCTCATTCTTTCCCTCTCAGCTTCTGGGCAGGTTTGGAAAACTCTGAGTTGATGATGATTTTTAAGTGAGCGATTGCTCACTGCTCAGCTTAGAGGGAACTATGGCTGTGGCCCATTAATGTTCTATGAACATGGGAATTACAATGAACATATGTAGCACACGAGCCACTTGGATGCGGTATGGTTATAATATGTATTGTTGTATTACTTTTAGAATGAGTAACAAATACTAAAGGTGGGTGGGAATGTTAACATAATATTGGAGTAACCTGTTCAGGTTTCAATCATGTCTTTTTCAGTCAATCAGCCATGCCAGTGTCTAACTCAATCTCTTGAGCACTCTATAACTTTTAAGCGTTTTCCCTCCTTATTGAATGAGTTTTCTCTGTCACTTCTCTCTTATTTCCGGCTTAAAATTGATGTCCCAAGAATCTTAGATTTCAACCATGGCCCCCACCCTCCTTGTCTTTCGCAAGTTACTCAAGACCCACCTATATCGCCAGGCATGGGGGAATTAAGACATCCCCCCCCCCCAAGCTTTCTTATATTTTATGTTTGGTATGTATGTGTTGTATGGTTTTTAAATTGTTGGGGTTTTTTAATATAATTTTATTATTAGATTTGTTCCATTATTATACTGTTTTTATTATTGTTGTGAGCCGCCCCGAGTCTTCGGAGAGGGGTGGCATACAAATCTAATAAATTGAATTGAATTGAATTTCTCCTGATTCTGTTTTTTAATATGTGTGTGTGATCATTTTTATGTAAAAATCAACATCACTCACTGACCATTTTCAATCACAATATGGATTGAAAATGGAAAGATATGAACATTCTAACAAAATAATTATATTTAAGGCCATATTTGTTTGAGGCAATTAGATCTATTCAGTAGAGCTTAGCTCATATTAGGCTTAGTAAGAACCCAAAGTCATAAAAATTTATTAGCAACCTTCTGGTGGTAGAAATAATGGACTAAGTAACTTCCTCAGTACTAACATATCTATCCTTGCAAGATCGTATGGCAAAATTATATCACCATTTCATCACCTTGGGAGGAAGGAATAAACCTTGCCAGTCCTGCATTCTTTGAAATATTTTTAGTAATAACTGTCATTACTGGTGAAATGTGTCAGCCTGACAGCTCTGAAGTCCTGAATTTTCAACCCATTGAACATAACAGTGGCAACTCATCATCTTTCATGTAGCACTTGCTACTGAGCAAAAAAGCTTTTTGCCCGTTTTGCCTTTAACATGTTCTGTTGTGATTGCTCTAAAAAGTGATGATTAGCACTATCTTTGCTCACAAGAACAGAGCTAAGAGCAATTGCATCTTATTTAGAAAAACTTGACTGAGAACAGTTCATTCCCCCTTAGAATATTTAAGGATTCCCCCCCAAAAAAACCCCCTCTTTGCCCTTATTTTGGAAACTTTGGAATACTTGAACTTTTCCAGAAAGATGGAATTCCTGGAAATATCCCACTGTTTTTCTGGGATCTTTGAATGTTCCTAATTTCTTTTGACTCTTGGAACTTATTTTAAATTGTTAGAGATATTTTACTTGTTAGAACAATCTTCAATCTATGGAACCAACATACCCCCAGTGTCCGTATTGCTTCCACCCTACTAGCCTTCCGAAAAGCTATGAAGACCTGGCTTTGCCAGCAGGCCTGGGGGCATGAAATTGACATCTGCCATGCCCCATTTATACTGAATGGTATTCAGGTGGGTTGCCTGAACTGTTTGAGTGTGGGGTTTTTTAACTGGAGTACATAATTTTAGATTATATTTGACTTCTTTTTATTGCATACTGTATTTTTCATATTGTTGTAAATAGAAGTCGAATAAAATGAATGAATGGATGGATGGATGGATCTATGGATGCACATCTAAATAGCAAAATAGTAAGCAGTAGAAAGATTTCATGATATTTCTAGCTTTATTTCTTCGACATCTCTGATCATGTCTAAAAGGGGATAGCAATATTATGAGGTTAAATTGGTTCACTATCAGAAATTGCATCAGAGACATAAAATGTTTGTTTATCTTCCCTTTATATAGAATAAGGGAAGAAAGACTATAAAAATAGTCCTGAACGTACAATGTAATGGAGCCTGGGATTCCTATCATATGTTATGATGGTCATAAGTTGAGATAACTATGCAACCAACCTTTTATCCCATTTTTTGCATCAGTCATTAAGTAATCATGATTGATGTAAACAGTAAAGGGAAGCCACTCACAGCCCTACTAAAATGCTCTAGGAGGAGTGCGCACATGAGCATGCCCCCCCATAAGCAGTCCCAGCCAGGAGCTGTTGTGATTCAGCCTGAGGCTGCTCAGGGACCGGCTGCGTCTCTGCTGGATCCAGGCCCGGAGGAGGAGGACAGTGAACAGGAGGGGGAGGACCAGGAACACGGAGGAGAGGAAAGTCAGGAAGAGGATGAGGGGGAGCAGCCTGAGAGCCCCGGGGGGGGGGGCTCTCCCAGCCAGTAGCCTGGCCTCATTGGATGAGGAAGCACAGGCTATAATTGACATGAGACAGCGACGTGCAGCTCAGAGACGGACCAATTAGAAAGGTATTGGCATCACTGAATTGGCAACAGTTGGGTTTGGGTGTGGTTCTCCCCAGCAGGGTTTAAAAGGCAGGCAAGCCTTTTCAGCCATGTGGAGCGTTATCAACTGGAAGTTCTGTGACCCTGCTTTGCTTCTCGGCATCTCTGATCTTGGCTTGTGGCCTAGAAGACAGGAAGACTTGGGGGAGGCGTATGTTTGTTATCTCCAGCGTTGTTTTTGACAGCAAGAATCCTGTTTTACTTCATGGCCTTCATGAAACATCTTTGAAGTTTCAGCGTGTTCCTGTTTGTAAGGACATTTTTTCTGTTACCTGTGTTTGCTTTGAATTCTATAAACTGCCTTTGCTTTTTACCAGTGTGTCTGGATTCTCTTTTTGGGTTGGTGTTTGCCTCTGGAGGGACCCAGACAGAACAGGAGCCACCAGTGGGAAGAAATCCTCCAGGAAGGAGAACAGCTCATCGGGGAGACTCTGGCAAGCGGGAGACATGGGGGAGCGTCGTCTCCTCGATGAGCTGCTCTTCTTCCGGGAGAATTTCTTCCCGCTGGTGGCTCCCAGACAGGATTGACTGGAATGCAGCTGCTGCTGCAGCCGGATGGTGGCAATGTTCAATCCTGTCTGGGAATCACCAGCAGGAAGAAATCCTCCAGGAAAGACAGCAGCTCATCCCCACTTGCTAGAGTCTCCCTGACGAGCTACTCTCTTTCCTGGAGGATTTCTTCCCACTTGTGGCTCCCAGCCAGGATTGACTGCTGCCACCACCGGCTGGCTGCTGCAGCAGCAGCAGCGGCGGCAGCAGAGGCTCCCTGGTCAGTCCTACCCAGGAATCACCAGCAGGAAGAAATCCTCCAGGAAGGAGAGGAGCTCGTTGGGCATTGCCCGCTTGCCAGAGTCTCTCCGATGAACTGCTCTCCTTCCTGGAGGATTTCTTCTCTCTGGTAGCTCCTGGCCAGGACTGACCACAATTGCACCTTGCAGGACTCAGCCCCATTGCTGCCGGCCAGCCACATCGGCGGCAGCAGCAGTGGCAGTGGCTCTCTGGGCCCATCTAGTGGGGTTGCTGTTGCTGCTTGCTGGGACAGTGAGATTCAGCTGCTGCACCTGCGCAAAAGCCGAATCTTATGTGTGCGGCCGGCAGTGACAATGCGGTGCCTGCAGCTCTATTTCTGCCAGTGCCCAACTCTGGTTGTAAAGCAAATGCTTCGTTCATTAAATGCTACGTTCATTAAATGAATACTGCTTGTAGGTAATGGGTTAAGCAAACCCATTACCTACAATGATAATTTTTTTCCAGGAACTAAAAGTAGATGCTGGATTCATAAATCATAAAAACCTCATAAATTGCAGTTATGTGATATCAGGACAGTACAATTCTAAATGAAGGCTGGTTCCCAAGTCTCCAAAATGCAATCAAGTGACCATAGAATGTCTTTCTTTCTTTCTTTCTTTCTTTCTTTCTTTCTTTCTTTCTTTCTTTCTCTCTTCTCTCTTTCTCTCTCTCTCTCTCTCTGTCATTAATGCTTTTTGGGAGAGTCCGTCATAATTTTGAATGATCAGTGGTAAATAGAGAATGACTTTCAATGCCTCCATTTAAACAGCCAGTTTCTGGAAAGGAATGGGGGATTATTGCTATTGCCAATAACAATTTTGTAGGAGGACAGATATTTTTATCTGCATAATGGCAAAAGATGAAAATAATGAATATTCCTGTACTTTGATTCTGATCACTCTGCACAGAAGCAATTTTTATTTTTATACAGAAAAAAAAATCCAATGTGATAAACGCTTGAAGTTCATAGGAAAGTGACTTTTCCAATTCAGATCATTGATTTATCTAACCAGTTGTAGGATATGGCCAGGCTAAGCCTGAAGGGAGTGGGGTTAATTGCATCATGAATTTTGATTCTCCTTGTGCACACAAGAGAATTATTCCAGCCCACCTTGAATCCTGTTGATTCTTCTCTACCTTCCTTACAGACAGATACAGCAGGTGAATCTAGGCAAAATCACATCAGATACCTGTACAATTAACACAAGGACCTCCCGAAGCTTGTGTACTCTCACCACTTCTCTGTATATACTAATGACTGCATCTCAAATAATCCATTTGTTAAACTACTGAAGTTTGCAGATGATACAACAGTGATAGGTCTCATTCAAGACAATGATGAAATCGCATTCAGAAGGGAGGTTGAACAGCTAGCCTTGTGAGTAACTGAGACAATCTGGAACTGAACACTTTCAGAACTGTAGAAATAGGGGTAGACTTTAGGAGAATCCTCCCATTCTATAACCTATTATAATACTAGAAAACACAGTATCAACAATAGAGACCTTCAAATTTCTAGGTCACATCATATCTCAAGACCTAAGAACTGGGGTGGCACAGTGGTTAGAATGCAGCACTGCAGGCTACTTCAGCTAACTGGTAGCTGTAGTTCAGGAGTTCAAATCTCACCACTGACTCAAGATTGATTCAGCCTTCCATCCTTCCAAGGTGGGTAAAATTGTTGGTGACAATATGCTGATTCTATAAACAGCTTAGAATGGGCTGTAAAAGCACTCTGAAGCAATATAAGTCTGAATGCTATTGCTATTGCTATTGCTATAGAATGGTCACCTAACATCAAAATGACATCAAAAAAGCACAACAAAGAATGTTCTTTCTGCACCAACTCAGGAAGCTCAAACTGTCCAAGGAGTTTCTGATACAGTTCTATGGAAGAATGATTGAATCTGTCATTTGCATCTCTATAACTATTAGGTTCAGTTCTGCAACCGAATTGAGATAATCACAACTGCAGAAAAAACGATTACTGCCAACCTGCCTTCACTGCACAAGTCAAAAAGAGGGCTGTGAAAACATTTATTGACCCCTCCATCTTGAACATAAATTGTTTCAACACCTACCATCAAAATGACATTATAGAGTACTGCACATCAAGACAACTAGACATAAGAACAGTTTTTCCCCCAAATGCCATCACTCTGCTAACAAATAATTCCCTCACCACTGTCAAACTATTCACTAAGGCAGAATACACCGTGTGCTCAATGTATCATCTATTGAAAGATGAGGCTGGAGACAACATGGAAGTATATATCAATGGTCATGTACTCACCAGATACACATTTGTGAGTTTTTTCAGCCATTATGGCATTTTGAGCAAAGTGTCAGGCCCAAGGTAAAAATGTGAATTCACTTTTACTGTGTCAGGCCAGCCTTTGAATTCACATTTTTACCTTGGGCCTGACACCATAGTTCCCTCTAAGCTGAGCAGTGAGCAATCGCTCACTTAAAAATCATCATCAACTCAGAGTTTTCCAAACCTGCCCAGAAGCCGAGAGGAAAAGAGTGAGAGGGAAGGAGAGAGAGAGGAAGAGAGGAAGAGTGAGAAACAGATAGAAAAAAGAGAGGAAGGAAAAGAGAAAGAAAAAGAATGGGAGTAAGGAAGAGAGAAAGAAAATCAAAATCTAGTTTGAAACTAGCTCAACTATTTAAGTGGCATTTTGATATTGATAGAGTTGCCCTATTATGAGCTCACTGTTATAGACACACAGTACAGTATTTTATTTTGAAATTCTCTGAGGAAAAACAGGGTGGTTTTTTTGTTTGTTTGTTTGTTTGTTTGTTTATTTATTTATTTATTTTTTCTGTGCTGCCCAGTCCCGAAGGGACTGCCGCTCAGACACTATACTTTTCCGCCCACCCCCCAAAAAAATTAGAGGGAACACTGCCTGACACAAAGGCTTACTCAAAATTGTCCCTTCAAGTTTCTGACCAAAGTTCGCTTCTCACAGAACAATACTTGGAAAATGATCTCTTGTTACAACATTCTCTATTCCCAGTGGGTGTTTCCCCCTTAATTAGAATGGATATTTGGATCAGGTATCACGATGACCTTCTCCATTCTTTTGCCAGGTTTCCACCCAGCCTGAGAAATTAATTTGTTTCATTTTTCTGGAACACTGAAATATTTCTGGAATTGTGACAAAGAACCAATCCTTTTTTTTGCTAGTGATCACACGAACACTAACATGACTTGCTCTGTGAATTGGCAAGCTTGATTCCATCTCCTCCATCAACTCATCAATCATGTCAAAAGCTCCAAATAGCAAGTAATACAGGGGATGAATGAAAGAATATTCTCCTTTGACTGCTGGCATATTTCTCTAAATAAAGTTTACATGGATATGGCTGATAACTGTTATTCATCAAGGAAACGGATGATCTATGGCTTAAAATAGAAAAATAAATTCCTTCTCTTCTTACAGGAAATACATATGGAATTTGTTAATTTATTTTGGGTTTTATAAGGTTTAATCCAGTTTGACTGAATTATTTCACTCTTTCCTGTTAAAAGAATAAGGGTTCCATTAACCTTCAACATAATAGAAATAAAAGATTAAAGACCTACAGATTTCCTTTATTCTCAGGGTTATTTCTCACTTCCTGTCATGAGGACAACTCAGCCTGGTAAATAACTAGTCCAGGAGCTTTGTTAAGATATTATTGAACTGGGAGAGACAATGGTAACAAGCTCAGCCAATGAATGCACATAGCAACTAAGTCAGCCAATGAGAGCTAAACGTTTCTGAGTCTGTGCAGAGAATATAAAATTAAGATAAAGGCTGGGTATGGCTCTTTGCCCACTTTGTAGTTTCTGTGCTTGTCTGAACTCTGCTGAAATGAAATAACTGTTCTTTGCTGACTGTAACTACATTGAAGACGAACTCTGCTTATGGTATTGTAAATTCATCTGTTACTATGTTTATAAAGAAGTTTATGAATCCAGCTGAATCAGTCATCTGTGTGTGCTTCTGGGAATTGGTTTTTCTGCAACAAAATTTAATAAGCTTGCTTTCGCCAGGGAATTTTGTTCAGCAGTTTAGGCAAAGGTTGTTTGTGATACTATTTTATTTAGTTGTGAAGTAAAGGGAAATAGATAAAATTATCTAAAAACAGCAGAGGCATCTGTAGAGAAGGAAAGGACAAAAAGACAAAATCCTTATGCAATAAGATCCCAACCTCTAATTACGTGCTCTGTATATATGGTAGGACTTTAATCACAACAGGGAAGTCGCCATCTTGACTTTTGATATACAAATCCTGTGGGTACTCTTGAAAAGGCAGAGTAAATGGGCATAATTGGAAATGCTGACCAAATTGGTTTGATACATAAATAAAAAATCATCAGAAGCACAGATCTTTGCTCACCTGAAGAGGAAAAAGAGGATACAAAAATGTGGAAAAAATAACAAATTAATGCTTTCATCTACATTTCTGAAACAAAAATTGACTTCTTACAAATATTTTTTTTTTAAAAAATATCTCACTTTGAAGCTACAACTCACATTCCCTTCACTGGGATTCAAGCGGTTTGCACCACTACAGACGGTTGTTACATTTCTGGCTGGCCCCTTTCCTTCCATTTCAGGAGTCCCCATGTGTCCCATTTTGGCTCCCAAGTAAATGCAGAGACACCTATTAGGCTTAAAATGGAGTGTGGAGGTGCAGCACACACATGGCCTATTTTTGCTCCCAGGAATCTGCAGGAGGCTGAGTGTACCTGTCACACCCCTGGCCATGCCCCACCATGGCTACACCCACCCATCAGGGAGAGAACTAGTTGTTAAATTATTTGAATCCCACCACTGCCTTATCTGCTTGCTTTTTCACAGAGCTTCAGTGGTGCAGTGGTTAGAGTACAGTACTGCAAGCTACTTCTGCTGATCACCGGCTGACAGATGTTTGGCAGATCAAATCTCAGTAGGCTCAAGGTTGACACAGCCTTCCAGCCTTCCAAGGTCGGTAAAATCAGGACCCAAATTGTTGGGGGCAATATTCTTCAGGGCACCAGAGGGCTGGACGAGGAACAACGGCTGGAAGCTGACCAAGGAGAGATTCAACAGGGAGATAAGGAGGAACTTCCTGACAGTCAGAGCGATCAACCAATGGAACAACCTACCAGCGGACATTGTGAACTCCAACACTCTGGACATTTTTAAGAGAAGATTGAACTGCCACTTGACTGGTGTACTATAGGGTTCCTGCTTGGGCAGGGGGTTGAACTCGATGGCCGTCATGGTCCCTTTCAACTCTAACAATAAATAAGTAAATAAGTGAATAAGTGAATAAGTGAATAAGTGAATAAGTGAATAAGTGAATAAGTGAATAAGTGAATAAGTGAATAAGTGAATAAGTAAATAAGTAAATAAGTAAATAAGTAAATAAGTAAATAAATAAATAAATATGCTGACTCTCTGTAAACTGCTTAGAGAGGGTTGTAAAACCCTGTGAAGCGGTATATAAATCTAAATGCTATGCTATTGCTATTTTTGATCATCATAGTTCATTTAAAAAGTTGCCTTTGTTTCATTACACCTCTACTTTCAATTGTTTGGTTTGAATTCTGTTCAGTTTGCTTATTGAATCTGTGATAGGTACACAAAAATATCTTTTAGTATGTTTTGTTTGCTTGAAAACTGGAAACATTCTTTTCTCATAGCCTCTCATCTCTAGAAATCTGCAAGTCTCTTTATTTTGGCAGCTGACCAAGTATCATCACGATGTATCTCCCCCGTCCTTGATTTTCTTTCCTTTTAGCCTTGGATTTTGTTTGTTTGTTTAAAGTACAACATTCCCAATCCAGATCGGATCCTTGTTTCCCATTGCAGAATCCTGACCACAGCGATGGATTGAATTCTACTCAATTCAAATACCAAGGGGTAGTTTAGAGAAACATTTCTTAAGCAAATCCAGAATTAAGAGTGGTTGTGAGTTTGCATGGTTATTGCAGCTATAGAGTAATTGAATAAGGAACATCAAAGTGGCAACCTTTATGGAGTTAATACAAGCACTTCACGTCCTTTGCATTATATCGTGGTTACAAATTAGCGTCTTACCAAGCAGAGAGGCCACCTTCTAAGCAAACTGGAAATCCACAGCTGTGGCCCACCTGGTACCAATTATCTCAGCCCCACAGTGCTTGGTGCTTTTCCATAGTATGACTAGAACTGTATGCTGTTGTAGATTTAGCAGCTGGCTTAAAAGATGACTTTATATGATGGGTGATCCCAACACCCTTTACTGTCACCAGCTGCTTGCAAAATTGTTTCTGAGAGTGGGTCCGATCTGCTGCCTCCATAGATAGAGCATCATGTTTTCTAAACATCAAAAATACAATTACAACCAGTGTTGCTTGCTTTAGAAACATCAGTGACAAATCAAAGGCACGTGGAAGTTAGTGCCTGCATTTTGTACTGTACTTAATCTTGTTCATATGCAAAAACAAATGCATTCCATTTACAGTAAATGCATGCAAGTCAGAAAGGTGCTTTGCTATCAGAGCATGGATTTTGAGCATAGAAGTGAATTTTCTATGTCTCTAACTAGGAATTCAGATATATATGTATATATTTCTGTGGAAGCTGACATGTTCATCGGCATCCTTGAAATGTTCCCTGTAGGCATAAATTCAATCAAAAGAAAAATGTGATCAGAGGTACAATCTTGCAATGTTAATAAGGTGCTTTGATGGGCTGGAACGAAAATTTGTATCTTTCCCACATATTCCTTACTTCACCAGGGAGAAAGATAGCAACAGAGCAAGCTGAAGGGAAAGTCATCTTGTCTAGATAGGAAGCAAATTTAAAAAACACTTTCCTAAGAGCCTAAATGTTAGCCAAAGGATGCAATGGTGCTGTCTAAAGAGGCAACACTTTCCTAAGAGCCTAAATGTTAGCCAAAGGATGCAATGGTGCTGTTTACAGAGGCAACATTTTCCTAAGAGCCTAAATGTTAGCCAAAGGATGCAATGGTGCTGTTTACAGAGGCAACACTTTCCTAAGAGCCTAAATGTTAGCCAAAGGATGCAATGGTGCTGTTTACAGAGGCAACACTTTCCTAAGAGCCTAAATGTTAGCCAAAGGATGCAATGGTGCTGTTTAAAGAGGCAACACTTTCCTAAGAGCCTAAATGTTAGCCAAAGGATGCAATGGTGCTGTTTACAGAGGCAACACTTTCCTAAGAGCCTAAATGTTAGCCAAAGGATGCAATGGTGCTGTCTAAAGAGGCAACACTTTCCTAAGAGCCTAAATGTTAGCCAAAGGATGCAATGGTGCTGTTTAGAGGCAACTGGACTTTCTTTTTCCTTGCGTCTCTTCCAAGAATCTTTTTTTCAGTTTTATTCATAACTGAGGAAGCTTCTTGAATGAAAAAGCAAAGAAAGTCCAGGTGTCTCTTGAAAAAATACCTTTGGGAAAACCATGACCTGGATGACTGAGGATCTCCATAGAGGTTAGCTTCAAGAGTTGCCAGACTATAACATAGAATTTAAGAGTGCAATGAAATTTTATGAAAAAGGCGAAAGATTATGATACAGACCCACCCGGTTTTTATTATTTGTTCGTTATTATTGTATATTGTTCATTGTACGATCCAGGGATGTTTGTCTTTTTCCCCCCCTCCATATTTTCTTTTCTTTGTCTAATATTGTATTGTTATTTGTATTGTTGATGTGTTTGTTGTATATATTCTTGTAAATAAAACTATTTTTTTTTTAAAAAAAGAAATTTTATGAAGTAGAATATCAGCTGGTTGAATCCCCAGGAGGGAGACGGTGAATATACAGTTCCCACGGTATATTGTAGATGCAAATATTAGAGTCCTCAGCCTGGCAAGATTTTGTCTGTAGATGTGAAACAATAATAAACTTATCAAGTTCAATAACTAACTTTGTTTGTAATTGTGGAGACAATTGCACTGGCAGAACTGATAGGTGTTTGCAGTAAGGGCTACCAAACTTTTTGCTACCACACTGAGGGTGTGGTTTATGCAGGACACCCTGCATTTTGCCGAAGAGACGGAGTAACGACACGGACACAAGAGCTGGATTTAAACTTGGGTCATTTTTATTAATTAATAATTTGCATAATTTATTTAATTAAATTAGCATAAATTAGCATAAATTAGCATAAATCAACATGCTTAACTATGACCCAAACAGTGGACCTGCAGGGTCAAACAAATACTTCCGGGGCGGAAATGACGTAGCAAATCAACATTCCTGGGCAACTATGGGCGTAGCTCGATGCTAGTCCAGGTGAGGGACCTCTCCATCACCTGAGACCCTGCCATGCTCTCGCATGAGGGGAGTCCCGCCGGCGCACCCCTACCCGGGGACTTCAATGTGCGGGACCCAAAGACAGGTTCCCCCCAACTGCTCAGGTAGCACCCCACCATGAGCTTGGAGAGAACCTGTCAATCATCCCCAAAGATGCCCAAGGGAGAACGCACAGTTGCTAACCACCACCCAGATTTCCGCCCCTAACCTGCCTACCCAAATGACCAAAGGTAAGCCAATTAACCTATTAAATGCAAGCACCCCCTAACCACACATCCATCTCCCCAGTGTGGAATGGGCGAAAAAACGGCCATGCCTAATGGACGAAGCCGCAAAAAATTCCCATTCGGCCCCCCTAGGGGCGACCCAATAGTAGCACACTGCAAAATAGTGGAGGGCGGGCGGGTGTCTGCTCCAGCTGCCGGTCCAAGCGAAGAGGCCTGGCCCAGGGCCTGCAGGCCCTTAAATAGGGCCTCCAAGCCCCGCCCCTGACCGGCAGCAACGTCAGGCCTCGTGGGCCTGATTTTCGGCCGAAATCTCATCTCGTGAGATTTCGGCCGAAAACAAGATGGCGGCCGCCATGAGGGAGTCCGGTGTCTGCCCGGTCCCTCCGGCAAAGGCTGCCAGCTGGTAAGTCGACCGGCGCTATTGCCGAAGAGACGGAGTAAAGACACGGACACAAGAGCTGGATTTAAACTTGGGTCATTTTTATTAATTAATAATTTGCATAATTTATTTAATTAAATTAGCATAAATTAGCATAAATTAGCATAAATCAACATGCTTAACTATGACCCAAACAGTGGACCTGCAGGGTCAAACAAATACTTCCGGGGCGGAAATGACTTTCAAATCAACATTCCTGGGCAACTATGGGCGTAGCTCGATGCTAGTCCAGGTGAGGGACCTCTCCCTCACCTGAGACCCTGCCATGCTCTCGCATGAGGGGAGTCCCGCCGGCGCACCCCTACCCGGGGACTTCAATGTGCGGGACCCAAAGACAGGTTCCCCCCAACTGCTCAGGTAGCACCCCACCATGAGCTTGGAGAGAACCTGTCAATCATCCCCAAAGATGCCCAAGGGAGAACGCACAGTTGCTAACCACCACCCAGATTTCCGCCCCTAACCTGCCACGGAGCGGGGGTCAGATCTCTATCTTGGCCCCCCGACTCCCCCCTCTATCTGCGCCAGCTCACGCAGAGACCGCTGCAGGTCCTGTAAGAAAATGGCATTCCCCTGTTCTGACAGGTGAACGCCATCGGCCCGGTAAAGCCATGGCCGATCTACCGTGATGAGGGGATGGGCCACTACAACCCCACCTAATTCCCTAACTGTTTTACCCAGAGCCTTATTCACTCTACGCCTGACCCGGTGAATGGCCCTAAGGGAAATGGCGTCCCTCCATACGATCCTTGGGAGGATCTCTGACCACACCACTTGCGTGGTTGGCCACACAGTGCGAAGCCACCGCAGGTCTTCGCGCGCCTGGATGATCAACGGTAGACCACCAAGCAGGCATAGGTCATTGCCACCGAGGTGCAAGACCAGCCATCTGGGTGCGGCTATGGGCTGCCGCCCACCCAGTCCCATCTGAGCGCGACTCTGGGTAGCCGCCCGCCCAGCAGCACCGGGTACAGCCCTGAGATGCCGCCCTCCCAGCAACGTCGGTAGGAGCCCCTCCCACCGCATACCTCTCCGGCCCATCCAAACAACATTGACCCAACGTCCCAATGACAACTGGGTCCCGATGGCGCTTCTGGCTGCTGAGCGGCCGGCCCAAAATACCATGCTGTGGCCACACAGCAGCGCCGTCGGTTTCTGATTGCATGGGGACCTGAAAGAGGACACACACAGAGAGGTTACCTAGCCTAAGCCCTGCCTAGGATCCTCGGCGGGCCTAACATAACCCAAATATGCCGCCGACCGCCAGCAGCCGATCTCCCGAATCCGATGGGCCGGGAAACCAGAAAGCGCCGTGCTAGTGGCGGCGCCGATACGGAACGAATGCGTTCCATATCCGGCGGGATCCATGCCCACCTGAGCCATTGCCTTAGACACTAAAGCCCAGAATTGATAACGGGTCAGAGGGGTACCGTCCTGATGCTTAAATAGGTACCCTTGCCCTGACCCCCTTAAGGCACAAAATTGCTGCAAAGCGGCCACCGGGCATACAGACTGATCGGTGGCTGCACTAAGTTCTATCTTAACCCCTCTGTGCAACTGATCTGTCTTGGAATGTCTCACCAAAAGTGAGACACCCCCTTGTCTGAAGGCCAGATCAGTGAACTGGAAGGCACGGAGCGACAAGTCAGCCTGTGAGGAAGGTATTGCCTCGCTGACCCTAAGGGCCCCAAAAAACATTACACAAGTGGCTGCCCTAAAAAGACGGGCCTCGTACATAGAGGCACACAGACTGTCCAAGGCCTGATTAATCAAGGACAGCTGCTGAACCGTCAGGGCCTGACGAGTGTCAGAAGGGACCCCCTGTCGCTCCCTCAACCAGCCTTCCAGCATCTTCCGAATGCGGAAGTCACCAGAAAAATCTCTGAAGCCCCCCGCCTTGGACAGAAAGGCGAGGCCGGCTAACCTGGACCTAATAGTCCTAACTGAAAGGCCACGCTGCCTCAGCAGGACACAAAATTCCGCCAGGTGTTCAACTGGGGCAGGCCAACTATGGGGGTAACCCTTACCCTGCCTGAAATCCCCAAACTCCTTACCTGCACTCTGGTAGGCCCGCAGGGTGCCCGGTGCTACCGAAAGGGCGATCGCCCTGGAGGCCTCATCTCTCCAACGCTCGGGAGCCCGCCCAGGCTCCAAAGGTGGACTGGGAACACCTCTGGCGACTCACGTGCCCACGGGGCCAGGGTCCGAAACCTGGACAACTGACCACGGGACAAGGCATCAGCCACACCGTTATCCAGCCCGGGGACATGTCTGGCCAAAAACAAGGCGTTTAGGGACAAGGACTTGTGCACAAAATGGCGGACAAGCCGCATAACCCTGTCACTCTTAGAGGACAGGGCATTAACAACATGGACAACCGCTAGGTTGTCGCACCAAAAGTGCACAGTCTTGTTCCTAAACTGCTCCCCCCAAAGCTCTAAGGCCACTATCAAGGGGAAGAGCTCCAAAAAAGTCAGGTCCTTAACCAGAGAAGAGGCACTCCATTCCGGAGGCCACCCCGACCAGCACCACTGGTCACCTAGCACTACCCCAAAACCACAAGTCCCCGCAGCATCCGAGCACAGCTGCAATTCAGCTTCCAAAAGAAGCTCCTGCCTCCAAAAAGACAATCCATTAAAGTGCTCCAAAAACTCCCGCCACACGCAGAGGTCAGCCCTGACTCCTGCGCATAAGCGGGTACGATGATGGGGCAAACGCAGCCCCTTCATCGCATCATACAACCGTCTGGAAAAGGCCCTGCCCGGCACTACTACCCGACAGGCAAAATTAAGGATCCCGGCCAGTTCCTGGAGCTGCCGAAGAGTCACCTTCCTGCAGCCCAGGACCGCCTCCAGCTTGCACCTGATTTTTTCCAACTTGTCCAGGGGCAATCTAGAAGATTGCTCCTCTGAGTCCAATTCAATACCGAGGAAGGTAATCCTGGTGGCAGGGCCTTCGGTCTTCTCAGAGGCTAAAGGCACCCCTATCTGAGCACAAAGGGCTTCGACATTGCACCGAGTGCGCAGGCCCTGCCATGAGGAAATCATCAAGGTAGTGAACGACAGAGCCCAGGCCACTACGCCTCCTGAGCGCCCATTCCAAGAAGGTGCTAAAACTCTCGAAGAGAGAGCACGAGACAGAGCAGCCCATCGGCAATGCCCTGTCTACATAAAAACCACCTTCGAAATGGAAGCCCAGGAGCTCGAAGTCGTCCGGGTGTATGGGGAGGAGCCGGAATGCCGACTTAATGTCGCACTTACCCATAAGGGCTCCAACCCCACACTTCCTAACCATGGACACGGCCGCATCAAAGGATGCGTACCGCACCGAACACAGTTCGTCAGGAATGAAATCATTCACTGACTCCCCTTTAGGAAAAGACAAATGGTGAATCAACCTAAATTCACCACTCGCCTTTTTGGGGACCACCCCCAGAGGGGACACCCTAAGATTCGGAAAGGGCGGCTCCGGGAAAGGCCCAAGGACCCTGCCCTCGGCCACCTCCTTCCCAATCTTGGCCCTAACAATGTCCTCATGTCCGACAACCGATCTAAGGTTGTCGGACATGAAAGCCTTCCTGACCCCCACATAAGGGATCCTAAATCCCTTAGAGAAACCTAGCAAGAGAGCAGCCGCTCTCGAGCGAGGGTGGTAGTCAACCAACCAACCCTCAAGCACAGAGACATTAATTGGGCTGGGCCCCTTTTCCCCCAGCTGATGCGGGAGGCTTTCCTGGACCCCCACCCTTCTTTTCCGCCCCCTTCTTGGGGCGGGGGCAGACAGCAGATGCATGGGGCCCCCCACAATTCCCGCAGGCATGCTTATATTTGCAAAAGGGACGAAAACACGCCCCTTTCGCAGCAAATTCATGACAGGCGGGTGAGGCCCCCTTACCAGCCGCCCCAGGAGTCACCTTGGCCGGCGTGACCACCGCAGGCTCCTCCTCCATGAAATGACCGCTGTCGGTCCGCTCACACCCCTCCTTGCCAGACATATGAGTGGCCCTGAACCACAGGTCCGGTACCACCATATCCCACGGCAGGTTGGGCTCTACAGCCATCCTCATCCTAAACCCTTTATCATAATGGCGCCATATGGTGCCTTTGTATTCAAAATTAGCCCTGGCGATCAAATCAATATACTTAAGCATCGCCGAGGCCATGGCTGGCTGCCTCTGAATCACCACTGACGCATATGTCAGAAAAGCGTACAGCCAGGAGCTGAAGCACTTGGTGACCTTTGTTTTCTTGGGCTTTTCCCCAGGAACTACTTCTTTCTCCTGTTTAGGGACCTCCCGATTGAGCAATGAAAAGAGGTCCACGTACTCCCCCCTCCAAATGGCCTCCTTCACGGACGGGTGAAGGTGGTACCCTAAAGGGGTGGCCGGCAGACCACACGGAATGGCCCCCGCCTTAATACTGGCGAACGGGTCCCACACCGTGGTGGCCCCCGGCCCTAGCACCCCGAAACCTTGGGGATAGGCCATCAATGGAAGCGGGGGCATAACAGCAGGAGCTGTAGGGGTCCAACCCCCCACCCCGGGCACCCCGGGCACCCCAGCCCCCACCGGCCCGAGCGGCGGCGCCACGCCAGGCGCAGGCGCCCCCGCCAACGGGGCCGGCGGCGACCATACCTGCCCGCATGCGCCCGCCTGGGGGCCCCCAAAGCTAACCCCATTTCCCAGCCCCGTCGGGGGAAAACTCGCACCAGCCAGGGGGAGAAATGAAGAATGTGTATTGTGTGGTGCAACCTCACCTGCCCCGTACGGGGTTGAAGACATCCAAGGGGGCCCCGCCACCGCGGGGCCCGGAAAAGCCGTCAAGTGCCCCGACTGGGCCGCCTGCCCGGTGTGGGCCATCTGCCCGGTATGGGCCATCTGTCCAGCCTGGGCTGCCGATGGAGCTGCTCCCAATGCCGCTGGTACCTGCTCGAGGGCCCCCCAAGGGCCCGAGCCGCTCCGCCAGTGCTCGAGCTCATCGAGCCTCTCCAACACCCTAGCCCAAGAAAGGGCAGGAGAAACATCAGAGTGAGGGGCTGTAGGTAAAGGCCCCACCGCCCCCTCCGCAGGCACCACCCCAGGGGCCCCCTCCATACTTGCCCGAGCCCGGGCAGAAGGCCTAAGGGCCCTCCTGGGGCACGTAACCGCAGGCTGAGCCACAGGGGCCCTGGCTTGCCTCTTCTTAGGGGCCATGCCACCTTTAAAACAATATAAATGAAGAAAAAACCCCTTTTTTCCCCAAAAACCCCTGCAGCAAGGCCCAAACCTTGCCAGGAAAAAAACACCCTGGGGGATTAAACAATAGAACCTCCCCTGGAGTGACAACAGGGCCCCTTACCCCGGGAACCCCTGTGGACCCCAAGGCCAAGAACCCCCTGACCCCTGGGCAAGGCCCAACCAGACCCCCCTCCCAGCCAGGAGTGAATCACCACTCCCCCTCGGGCCCGAGGGGGACAAGGACACCAGCACCGCCGTTCAGAAGCTGCTCCGGAGTCCAAGGGCACAGCTGGGCCTAGCAGAAAGGCCTCTTCACTGGATCCAAAATGGCGGCCGCAACACGAGGCCACCACAAAATGGCTGCCAGGAGCAAAACTCAAATGAGTGTCTGCTCCAGCTGCCGGTCCAAGCGAAGAGGCCTGGCCCAGGGCCTGCAGGCCCTTAAATAGGGCCTCCAAGCCCCGCCCCTGACCGGCAGCAACGTCAGGCCTCGTGGGCCTGATTTTCGGCCGAAATCTCATCTCATGAGATTTCGGCCGAAAACAAGATGGCGACCGCCATGAGGGAGTCCGGTGTCTGCCCGGTCCCTCCGGCAAAGGCTGCCAGCCGGTAAGTCGACCGGCGCTATTCTTTCAACATATTTCAGTGCAAATTGGGTGCTCTGGGATGGAGCTCCATTTTCGTTACTCCACTGCATCCGTCGTCCCTCCTTCCCGTCTGGGCAGCAGCCCACCCCTAGATGTTTGGCTTTCAGAATGAAGGAGCATTTCTCGAAATGGGTCCAGACATCTTTGAATAATCCAATACCAATAGCAAATCACGGCCACAGAATTCCCACAGCCGACTTACCGGCCGGTGGGGGTTGCGGCGATCGGCGGGGGTATGGAGGCCGCCATGTTGGGGGGCGGAGTCACGGCACCCACGTCGGGTGCCGTGACCACGTGGTACGGTGCGTGGGCACCGATTGGCCGGGCGAGGGCAGGCAGCCCTATATAAGGGGGCTGAGTTGTGGCGCAGCAGTCTCGCCCGGAGCATCGTGAGGCACCCACCCACCCTCCCTCTGTTACATGGTGCATATGATGGGTCGCCCTCCGGGGGGCCGAGTAGGAATTTTTTGCAGTCGCAGCAGAATTGGACGAGCTGCGATTGTTTTTTCGCCTACTCCACTATGTGCGTGGGAGTGTGGTTAGGGGGTGGCCCCACCATCTAGTGCCCCCCCCCCTTAGGGTCACTGGGGGGGGAAGGGGGGGGCCGATAGGGGGCGGAAATTAAAATAAATAGCAACTGGTGAGCTCCTTTTGGGGCACCTCTACTGAGGTGAGGGGCGAGCTCCTTCTTGGATTACAGGGCTCGACCGGCTTGGGTCCGGGGAGTGAGTCGCTCCTGTGGCTCGCTGGCGGGAGTTTAACGTAGACCTGTAGCGAGCCATCCCACACGCCAGGTGTGGCGTAGTAAGGGTGCAGGGGGTAGGTGTAGTTCAATATGACCCGCACCCAGTTTCAAGGAGTTTTCGCCCCAGGGTTGCTGTCTGAATTGGGCATGTTATTCCGCCCCCATTTGATCTTGCACCCTGCAGGTCATGTGGGGTTAAGGTTCTTAATCAAGTTAATAAGTTAAGAGTTAAGTTGTTGAATAAAAGTGACCCCGTTATACCCACACCTTGTGTCCGACTATTACTCCGCCTGCGCCGCAATGCCTTTTTCAACCATCACGAGACATTTATTAGCTAGGGGTCACCAAACTCTCCAAATACCACGTTCAAAGTTTTATTATGTCATGGGAACTCTAAGTTTTGGAGCCCGTTTCCAGCCTTTCCAAACTTCCGGTATGCCCATTTTTTGCCCTCCGCAAGCCTCTCTGCACTTACCTGCATCCAAAATGTGCTGCAAGGGACTCCTGGAAGGGGTGGGCTGGGCTGAGCCAGGCAGGAATGGGATTTGGGATTTATTTAAACTGCACAGAATCTTAGCTAGAGGTTCTCCCAAACCCCTGCAAATCCCCAGCAACCCACCCCTGCACATGTCACATTTTTGTTAGACCTTATCTAAGGGTAAAGTGTTGGGGGTTTGGGGATGACACTATGGAGTCCAGTAATGAGTTCCATGCTTCGACAACTTGGTTACTGAAGTCATATTTTTTACAGTCAAGTTTGGAGCGGTTAATATTAAGTTTAAATCTGTTGTGTGCTCTTGTGTTGTTGTGGTTGAAGCTGAAGTAGTCGCCGACAGGCAGGACGTTGCAGCATATGATCTTGTGGACAATCTTGTGGACAATACTTAGATCTTGTTTAAGGCATCTTAGTTCTAAGCTTTCTAGGCCCAGGATTGAAAGTCTAGTCTTTTAGGGTATTATATTTCGAGTGGAGGAGTGAAGGGCTCTTCTGGTGAAGTATCTTTGGACATTTTCAAGGGTATTAATGTCTGAGATGCGATGTGGGTTCCAAACAGATGAGCTGTATCCGAGGATGGGTCTTGCAAAAGTTTTGTAAGCTCTGGTAAGTAGTGTGAGATTGCCAGAGCAGAAGCTACGTATATTTTATATTTTATGCCAATTTTCAACCCTATTATTGTAAGCTAGGTACTGATCAGTCAATATGAAATGCTTGCATCTACTGCTGTTCATCTTTTAATTGTGTTGTTTAAATTATTAAAGGAGACTAACAGTTTTAAATAATGAACTTAGCTTGGACAAATCATCAAATGTCGTTGTGCTGACAGCCAGAACCTGGCTGTATTTCAACAGTTCAAATCTCACGACCGACTCAATGTTGACTCAGCCTTCCATCCTTCTGAGGTGAGGGCCCAGATTGTTGGGGGCAATATGCTGATTTTGTAAACTGTTGAGAGAGGGCTGTAAAAGCATTATGGAGCGGTATATAAGTCTAAATGCTAAATGCCATTGCTATTCCACCCAGGTTCAGTCCCACCATTGGCTAAAGTGGGGGCTGTACCAGAGAACAGATTTCATATGACACGAAATGGGAAAGGTGATCCAATGTTTATATTGATAGTTTCCCAGTATTATTTTATTGCTTATTTGTACCCTCTGAAAATCATTAAGTGTTGTATCTTATGATTCTTAATGAATGTATCTTTTCTTTTATGTACGCTGACAGCATATACTAATTTAATTTAATTTAATAATAATAATAATAATAATAATAATAATAATAATATAAACTTGTATGCCGCCCCTCTCTGAAGACTGACAAATTCCTTGTGTTTCCAATCACACTTGGCCAATAAAGAATTCTATTCTATTCTATTCATCATGTTTGGATTGACATGCAGGTGTCCATAAACACAAAACAACTACTCTCAAAAGTACTCCCCTTCCTCTCACATTTTCTGGAGGCTATGGAAAGGATGCACAAGAATGAAATGTGCTCTCACTTGGCCTCCAGAGCCTCTGAAAATAAGCTGATGTTTCATTTATGTAATTATTTGACATTTCTTTTTATGATGCATAGCACCACATGCAGCGGTGGGCAGCAGGCAGGACGGGTTGGAATGCAGTTCCACCAATGGAAATGAAGCTGCACGTACCGCTCCAGCTGACTGGCGGTAGTAACTTCCTGGATTACGGGTCTCAGCTTGGCTCTCCCTTTTTCCCCTGCTGCTGTGCGCTCCTCACTTTTTTCCTCTTTCCTCCTTCCTGGCCTCAGATGAGCTTCCCTCTCGCCTGCCTGGCTCCCCTCCAGCCTCACATGGCCACTTCCCAAGGTCAGGAGAGCCGTGCCATGCTGAAGCAGTCTGGGCTGCGGGTCTTTTTCCCCTCGCAAAGCCCTCACTTGGCCCACAGCTGAGATGAAAAGGCATCGTCACTTGAACAATGATGATCGTTCAAGCCACTTCCACCTGGTCGCATGGCTGGCAAGCCACTCCTACCCAGTCATATGACCACCAATCCACACCCACAAAATAAGCCACACCCATAGTGTGGCAGTAAAATTTTTGGCTGCCCATTACTTTTTCCCCACGTGTGACCAGGCAAAATAAATGAAATGTAAAGAATTGTTTCTCTTTTGTTCAGGTTGTGGCACATGACACTCCAACAATGTCAATTATGCATTTTCTGAATTTTTGACATACTGAGCCTAAAAGGTTCACCATCACTAATGTGGAAGGATATTTATATTTTAATGTTATCCTGTCATTACAACCAGGATTAAAGAGATACAATTATCAGATTTTCTAGCTCAGGAGTGTAAATAAAACATCTTAAGATGCCCCTATTTTTTATTTCCTTTTTGTCACAGTCTTGCTCATTACAATCAGTAAGATAAGTGAACTACAGAAAAATGTGATAAAGCATATGTCTGATATCTGGCTGCATGTGCATCAATAATAGAAGCTAGCAAGACTCTCAGAAAGAGTTTAGCTTTCCCACAAATGTTCTCTAGGGAAAGCTTTAAATATCAGCCAGATTCTAAATTACATTACAAGTTCGTGCAAAAGTGTTCATTTTTCAGGAGGACCTTTGTGGGTTTATTTTGGACAAATACCAAAATGGTCCTCTAAGCATTATGGCTCCTTGAAGGGGCTCTGGGGATATTAAATTCCCTACAGGGCAGCTACATGGAGATGCTAACTGTTGACGTAAGATTTCCCATGTAATCTTAGTTATGAAATTGATTACTGATGCTGGGTTCCCCATTTCAGCTAAAAGACGAGGGTTACATTTGGAATC
Organism: Erythrolamprus reginae; assembly: GCF_031021105.1. Lineage (NCBI taxonomy): Eukaryota > Metazoa > Chordata > Lepidosauria > Squamata > Dipsadidae > Erythrolamprus > Erythrolamprus reginae. The sequence continues at coordinate 20,367,881 of NC_091963.1, read as the reverse complement.
TTTTAATTGTGTTCTAATTTAGTGGAGCTGTGCCTGTTCTTGATTAATTCTAACCACTGAAGGATGGAATAGGGAGTGGGAAAGAATTTTTTTAATGGATTTAAAAATGGAAATTAGAAAGCTTCTGGATTCTGGCTTTTTAAAAATATTTCACTTGGAAAATTCTGGATTATTGGAAAGCTTATAATTATTGCAAAAGTTCAGTTTGCTTACTGAAAAGATTTGTGTTTGTGGTGTGTGTGTGTATGTGTTTTTCTGCCTAAAAATCCATACAATGACGGTGTCTTCAGCAATAGTGATGGGCGAACCCAATGTTTATTTTTACGTGAAAGGACCGCCCTTTGCTTGCAGTGCCACTGCGGCATCCTTTTTCGTAAAAATAACAATGTTTATTTTTACGTGAAGACCTCCCTTTGAAGGAGCTGGGTAATCCCTCCCACGAAGAGATTCTGGGGCTGGAGCTTTGACGTCACCGGCAGGTTGCTAAGGACGACAAGGTAATCACTTCCTGGATTCCATGGAATCCAGGAAGTGATCACCTTGGCATCCTTAGCAACCTGCCAGTGACATCAAAGCTCCGAACGCCAAACACGACTGCGAACTTTGCCTGAAGTTTGAAAAAATTCCGGGTTCGGCATACCGAACACTGCAAAATTCAGTACGGATCCGAATTGTGCGGGTTCGGTTCACCCATCACTATTCAGCAATGGTTTGATATTGCCTTCTTTCTGGGGCTGAGAGAGATGACTAGCCCAACATCAAATGCCTAAAGATTTGAACTCACAGTTGTTGACTTCTACTTTGATGTAGGGAATAAAAATTCCCTACATCAAACCAGCATTCAGTGATGGACTCCCTGTTTCCCATCATATCTGCCTGACTGATTTGATTTTGCTTGGTTGACACACTCTAGGATCTTTTGATTAAAAAATATCTTTCAGATCCTGGAAGTGCAGCTTTTATGTAGCAACATTTGCCCTTTGGAATAAGGATTCCACCTGAAATTAAGATAGCTCTTTCTCTACTGTTGTTGAAAAGAACTTTGGACACCTGATTCTTCATGATCTGTCACATAGGGTCACCTTTTATCTTTCTTTTTTTTTTGTAAATTCTTTGCTTTACTATTAGGAGGTATCATTGGGAGTTGGGCAGAATACAAGCTTAATAAACTATTAAATAAGGATTAAGTGTGTGGATTCATGATTCTGGATGTTTAATTCATATTCAACCCTATTAATGTTTTTAAACATTTAGGAATACTCTGCAGACTGATAAACAGAGAATACAGTGGCATATACAATATGATAATTCCTTCTTTGGGACTTTAAAAAAACTTTTCTTATTCTTGGGGTTTTTTTATTGCTGAGTGTTTGGAGAGATTGATGAATGAAAGAATTTTCATATTGTCTGTAGTTTACCATGCATTCCATATTCTTACCTTAAGACATGGCACAATTTGCAGGGCAATCTATTTGCATTTTTTTTTTTTTGAATATGCTTGTTTTGCCCAATTTATGTTAAAGGACACATTTTAACTCATTTTGTTAAATAGAAAAATGAATGCCGGAAATTGGAAAAATGCAAGTACCAGGAATAGCGATGACCCAATGCTGCATTATCTTTAGTTTCCTAATAATTCACAGCCAAATAGAACATTCCTTTTTAAAAAAATCACCTTGCTTAAATAGTCTGTAAATAGGTCAAATATTACATGAATAGATTCATGTTTAGAATTTCTTATGTTGGGATGAAAAACAAGTAGGGAAACTAATAATCACCAGGGCTTCTGTACTCTATAGAAGTTCAGACAGCCAGAAAAGATTAATGGCAATGTTTCATATTTTTAAGAGCCATCTATAGCATTTCTTTAATACATTGGCAGTATTAATGTATGATTTATTAAACAGGCATAAAAATATATTGGCTGGTAGTAGCATTAGTAGAACTGTAACCCTGACAACTATATTAAGCTATCTAACAGAAGTATAAATTCACAGTAGAACCAAGGAGGAAAAGAGGCCTTGCGTGATCTAAGAAAATGAACCAGAACATAATAGTTCTTAATTTGAAGTAAATTACATCGTATAAAAAATCACTTTGTCTATCAAAGTGCTACAGATGTCAATACAATAAAGAAAGGCTTCCAAAAAGAATTGTTTTTGGAAGTCTTTCTTTATCGCATTGTATAATTTCATAATAACATAATTCTTTATTATGGTCTAACACCAACTTTTCTGCATCTTCTGAGACATGTTTAAAATGCAGCAACAGTATCACAAGAATCTCATTTATAAGAAAAACAGATGCTTCATTGGATAATCCCACAGATGATATAACATCTACAATTTTGCAAAATTCCATCCACTTAATTGTGCTATCATTGTAGTTTGCACTCTGATCATTTGGAAAAGCTGTTGTTTTCTGCCTCCCCCCTCTCTTTCTTTCACATACACACACACATGTGTACTTATAGCACAATAGTAAGTCTTTAAGGTGATTTGGACTGTCATTATCATCTATTATTATTATTATTATTATTATTATTATTATTATTATTATTATTATTATTTATTGGATTTGTATGCCGCCCCTCTCCGCAGACTCGGGGCGGCTAACAACAGTGGCAAAACAACATGAACAATCCAATTAATAAAAACAACTAAAAACCCCTTATTATAAAAAACCAAACATACACACAAACATACCATGCATAACTTGTAGTAGCCTAGGGGGAAAGGATAACTTAACTCCCCCATGCCTGGCTACAAAGGTGGGTCTCAAGAAGGGTGGGGGCCGTTCTAATCTCTGGGGGGAGTTGGTTCCAGAGGGCCGGGGACGCCACAGAGAAGGCTCTTCCCCTGGGGCCCACCAAACAACATTGTTTGGTCGACGGGACCCGGAGAAGGCCAACTCTGTGGGACGTTATCGGCCGCTGGGATTCGTGCGGTAGAAGGCGGTTCCGGATGTATTCTGGCCCAATGCCATGTAGGGTTTTAAAGGTCATTACCAACACTATGAATTGTGACCGGAAACCGATCGGCAGCCAGTGCAGGCCGCGGAGTGTTGCAGAAACGTGGGCGAATCTAGGAAGCTATGTCTAATATGCACAGCAGGTTGAGAAAATCCAATATGTATGAGGTTTGTTACAGATTTTAATGGTTTGAATGGGTTAAATTGACATGCTATATTTACTTATTTTAATCCAGGTTCAGTATCAGTTGGAAGCACTTCATTGTTTATTTCCTGTCTTTAAATTACTACTCTAATCTGTATTACTGGTATCAACGCTACAAAAGTCATGGTGGTGATGACCAAGAGTTAGGCTTGGGGTTTCACTGTTTAATCTAAACCCCAAGAAACTGAGACTTTGAGAAAGAGAAGGTGAATTCTGTACATGCATAAAACTCTGATGAAAAAACTCTTTGGGGGTAAACATAAATGTCTATTCTGGATGCATAGGAAATATCAGCTTACTTGATTTATGATATCATTTAGAGGAATTCGTCTGGTAACCTAAAAGCATACTAATATTAGTTCTTCTAACTGCTAAATAGTGTTTTCCAAAGTTAAAAAGGGTAAGCTTGTGAAACAACCAGCATTAGAAGGATCTGCTTCTCTCTATGAAAGCAATGGGAGGATGCTTCTAACAGTATAGGTAGATGAGTCAGCAGGGCAGCTTCATAAATCTAAAATAAGCAGCTCATTTTGTGCCTGGGCTTTTTTTAAATGAATGTTTTCTTGTTGCTGCATGTTCCTCTGAAACCAAAGATATTGATACATTTCATTCTGCGGGGAAATCAATAATCGCTATAATCACAAAATTAAGTGACTGATTGTACAGTAGCTTTTTCTGGGGAAGGAGTATCATGTTTTTATAGTTCTGTTGTGAAAGGACTTCCTAAAATCAATACCACCTTTTGAGATATTGAAGAGGTGCTTTTTATGGTCCATGGTGTATAGGAATTGAAAAGAGTTAGAATGGCTGCTACGTAGCCTTTTTTGAAATGCCTTTTATTTCTTTTCTAAACTGTTAGCTACTTCTTCAATGCACAAATCATTTGCAGATTTTATAATCATCCTCTTGACTCTTTCATCATGGTTATTTGTTTGTTTGTTTGTTTGTTTGTTTATTTAATGTTTTGCCAAGTACATATTGATGGTATACAGATATTTATTTATTTATTTATTAGATTTTTATATATAAAATTATATAAATTATATAAATTATATATATATATATATATATATATATATATATATAATTTATATAATATATATAATATATATATATATATATATATAATAATTGATACTAGTAAAAGAGAAACATTTGGACAAGGGACAGAAGGCACTCTGGTCAGCATGTCCTTTACTGACTTCTTAGGAATCGGGAGAGGTCAACAGTGGATAGTCTAAGTGTAAAGTTTGGGAGTTAGGTGATAATATTACAGAGTCTGGTAGTCAATTCCATGCATCGACTACTCAGTTACTAAAGTTGTATTTCCCGCAGTTGAGTTTAGAGCAGTTTACTTTAAGTTTGTATCTGTTGTGTGCTTGTATGTTGTTGTGGTTGAAGCTGAAGTAGTTGTTGACGGGAAGGATGTCGTAGCAGATGATTTTATGGACTATGCTTAGGCTGTTCTTAAGGCGACATAATTTTAAGCTTTCTAAAAATACTATAAACTAGAAATGCTGTAAGTATTTCTATAAATACTGCGGGAGCCGAGATTTAAGAGTCATCAGTAGATATTATCATCCCTATCTCTTTAATTCATCCAAATATTTAGATTCAGGACTCAGAAGAACTATCAGAAGCCCAGCTTCCAAATAAAGTTAAGGATCCTTCAAAGCTCTTGGAGATGGGTTTCAGCCATTCAACTGTTGGAACAAGGGAAAGGACTCAATCAAGAAACAGGTGCTGAATGAAGCTGAAATGATCCTGGAGGTGAGACGGAAGACCTGCTGGGTTCTTTCTATCATTTTCTTTCCAAATAGAAGTAAAACTATCATTCAAAGTTAGAGAATGTGAATGCTTAAAACAGAATGTTTGCAAGATTAAGATTCCTGGAAGGTCTTAGGCAATTAGACACATGCTATTTAATCATGCATCTGGATATCTTTCAGTGTCTTCAATTACTTGTTAAAACTGAGCAGACTGCTTTTTTGATTTCTCTGCTTCTGCACCTTGAAATTGATATAATAGGGCTATTATTAGTAAGTCTGCTTTGCTGTGGACAAGTTCTCTTCTAGAGATTTATAGCTGTTAAGATAGATAAATGTCTGGCAGAAGTGGATCTATGGGCAGTCATCAATTCCAGTGCTTCCTCTCCTTATTCTTATTAATCTATTTTAGATATTGCCAGTCAGGTGTTTTCCACATATTCTAGATTATTGCTCCCATATTTCCTGACCATGATCCTAAGGAAAAAGTAACAGAGTGAACAGTGGTAAACATGACAGCATTAGTACTTATATAGCATTAGCACTTTACTAAGAAGTTTACAGACTCAACATATTGCCCTCAGCAATGTAGATTCTCATTTTATCCACCTTGAAAGGATAGAAAGCTGACTCAACCGTGAGCTGGTGAGAATTGAACTGCTGAACTTCTGGCAGCTGGCAATCAGAAGAATTGCTGTGACATCAAAGGCCCTTAAGGACATAGAGTGACCCAAGAGAATATGGTACACATTCATTTTGGATTGGTGCTGCCACTGCAGCAGCCACTTCTGGTTTTGAAGACAATAGGATCCAGGCCATGGGCTGTTGGAGGTCAAGAGCTTTTCGCACCAACTCAACGTAACCCTTGCAATGGGCAAGTCTAACATTCTTCTTTACTTTCAGACATATCACAAGGGGAGAGGCCTACGGCTTTACTTTGTGGCCACAGCAAGGTCTTCTGGGCCAGTCGGAGTGTAGTGGTACACAATTGTCATTAGGCTGTTGGATCAACGTGGCCTGGCTGGGTCAGAAAGGCATGAGATGGGAAGGGCTTCTTCCATTGCTCTTGGACAGCCCCCAAGTGGTTGGCTTTGTATTTAGGTGGCAATGACCTGTGTGCTTTGAGCGGCTTGTCATTAATTTGGCAAGCCTGCAAGGACCTTTGGGCCCTTTGTGAAATGTGGCAGGACACTTGTTTGATATGGTCTGATATCCTTCCTAGGATTGTATGGCGCAATTAGTCTGCAAGACTGCATTCTAACCACTGCACCACCATGGGCCTTTATGGTTCAATACCAAAATTCAAGAATTTTGCCTTGTCCACATAACTTTCTTTTTCTTTTACAAAATATTAATGAATGCTACTGTCTACTTCAGGAGTTGTATTCTTGAATATTGGATAATCATTTCATAATAATTTCCCAAAACTATGATATAATGGAGCCAGTTTGGTTTCATGCAAGAAAGCTAGAAAGCTAAATTATTGTTTTAGTCATGAAAGTGGAGTGGCTTTAGATCAGTCACTTTCTCTTAGTCTCACACAGGGTTGATATAGTGGGGAAAATAGGAGGCGGAAGATGTGTTGGATGTATTCAGTGCCTTGAATTATTGACTACAATTCACCCACCCATTGGCTATACTGACTCATGAAGCAAGTTGGAGTTTTCATATACAGTGTTCCCTCGATTTTCGCGGGTTCGAACTTCACGGATAGCCTATACCACAGTTTTTCAAAAAATATTAATTAAAAAAATACTTCGCTGTTTTTTTCCTATACCACGGTTTTTCCCACCCGATGACGTCATATGTCATCGCCAAACTAATAATTTTTGCAAATAAATAACAAAAAAAAATTATTGTTAATAAATAATTATGTTTATAAATATCAGGATCACTAAGTGTCTTATTCAATGGTGAGTACCAGTAATAATGGTGAGTAAATGGTTGTTAAGGGAATGGGAAATGGTAATTTAGGGGTTTAAAGTGTTAAGGGATGGCTTGTGATACTGTCCATAGCCAAAAATGGTGCATTTACTTCCGCATCTCTACTTCGCGGAAATTCGACTTTCGCGGGCGGTCTCAGAACGCATCCCCCGCGGAAATCGAGGGAACACTGTATATGGAACATGTAGCCTATTAGGGATCTCTGACTTTGTGTATAGGTGGAACACATCCTAAGCACATGCAGCCTGAGCATGTCCTCTCTTTCCAAAGACATTTACAGGAACATTTAGGCACAATTGTCATATTCTGCCACTTAGCAGTCACATGTCACTAATGTTTCTACTTGCAATGCCTCTGCATTTCCTTCTGCAAATCATTTGAAAGTGGCAGCTGCAGAAATTCAACTGGCCTTACATATTTTACAGCCAGCTATTGAACATGGCACAATAAAATCTGATTCTCGTTTAAAAAATAAATAATGAAAAGACAACAAGGAAAAGCTGTTAATACATACTCTAAGAAAACATGCTCGGGGCTGTTTTCATCACAATGGAGTTATTTATATACTATTACTTTCTTGCAGGGCTTGAGAGTTTTAAGGGCATGGACATTAGTGGAGAAACATTGTTCACATGAGGAAATCATTAAATAATTATTGTAATAGGGAAGAGAGAATGCATATGTTGAGATGGTCCTTAAGGCAGAAACATGATCTGTCCATAGAGCCAGGAGGCAGATTCCAACAGATTTACTGAAGAACTTGATAAATTTGATTTTATATACTGAGGAAAACAATTAAAGCAAAGATGGCCAACTAGTCATTTTGCAAACCAGTTCAGATTCATCAGACTTGCTAATGGCCTGAGCATAAGAGGGTCAACTGTTTATTTATTTGTTAAATTTATACCTTTTTCTTTCTGCTTTGGAAAATACCCAAGATGCATCAAATAGGTTAGCAATGTCTACATACATATGTCATTTGTTTGTTTGTTTGTTTGTTTGTTTGTTTGTTTGTTTGTTTATTTATTTATTTATACATACATACATACATACATACATACATACATACATACATACCATGCATAGAATTGTAAAGGCCTAGGGGGAAAGAGGATCTCAATTCCCCAATGCCTGACGGCAGAGGTGGGTTTTAAGTAGCTTGCAAAAGGCAAGGAGGGTGGGGGCAATTCTAATCTCTGGGGGGAGTTGGTTCCAGAGGGCCGGGGCCTCCACAGAGAAGGCTCTTCCCCTGGGTCCCGCCAAGCAACATTGTTTAGTTGATGGGACCCGGAGAAGATCCACTCTTCAGGAGTTATACATCTCTTTCTTTAGGTAGTCCATAAGTATGACAACAACCATCTAACCATTAGATGGATTTTGATCTTTGTATATAACAGGAATTCCATGCAGAGCACCCTAACGCATGTCCTTTGTAATATTTTTTTTATGAATATAAACTTAAAGTTCAGAGCAATGATGGCGAACCTTTTTGTCTTCGGGTGCCGAAAGTATGTGTGCATGTGCTTTTGCCACGCACAAGTGCCCGCACCCATAATTCAATGCCTGGGGATGGCGAAATGGCCTCCCCTGTCCCCCTGGTGGCCATCTGGAGGCCTGAAACAGCCCATAACCCAAACTCTGGTGGGCCCAGTTGGCCCTTTTTTGTCCTCTCCAGGCTCCAAAGGCAAAAATGTCCTTTCCAATTGAAGACTCGGGGTGGCATACAAATTTCCAATTCCCCTGGAGACTCTCTGGAAGTCAAAAATGCCCTCCCAGAACCTCCGGGTGAGCCGAAAACCTCCGGATGAGCTGAGAACCTCCGGCTGAGCCAAAAATCAGCTGGCTGGCACACACACACACACACACTGGAGCTGAGCTAGGATAACAGCTTGCATGCCAGCAGATATGCCTTCACGTGCCACCAGTGGCACCCTGCCATTATTATTATTATTATTATTATTATTATTATTATTATTATTATTATTATTATCAGTACAACACAGCAAACAAGATCACTATCTATGCTGGATTTCGTATTTCATCACCAGTCGGACGCTTCCCAAGCACCTAGGACTGCGTGATGTAGCGGAGAATTATGTTTGCCGATCCCAGTAAAGCGGCCTTTTGCAATTGACAGATGGAGATTTTGTCAATTCCAATGGTTTTCAAATGTCCGCTGAGATCCTTTGGTACTGCGCCCAGCGTGCCAAGTACCACTGGGACCACTTTCACTGGCTTATGCCAGAGTCGTTGCAGCTCGATTTTTAGATCTTCATATTTCACTAATTTCTCTAGCTGCTTCTCCTCAATTCTGCTGTCTCCTGGGATTGCGATGTCAATGATCCATACTTTCTTTTTCTCCACGATCACAATGTCTGGTGTGTTATGCTTCAGAATTCGGTCAGTCTGAAGTCGGAAGTCCCACAGTAGTTTTGCTTGCTCATTTTCGACTACTTTTTCAGGTTTATGGTCCCACCAGTTCTTTGCCACTGGTAAATGGTAGTTCCGGCACAAGTTCCAGTGGATCATCTGTGCCACAGCATCATGTCTATGCTTGTAGTCAGTCTGTGCGATCTTTTTGCAGCAGCTGAGTATGTGATCAATTGTTTCATCTGTTTCTTTACAGAGTCTGCACTTTGGATCATCTGTTGATTTATTATTATTATTATTATTATTATTATTATTATTATTATTATTATTATTATTATTATTTAGATTTGTATGCTGCCCCACTCCATAGACTCGGTTTGCCATAAGTTTGCCATCACTGGTCTAGAGAGTTCTTGCTTAACAAGCAGCCCTTCATGCCTGTTTTAACTTACAATGGCACTGAACAGTCATCATACTTATGGGGATCGTAGCATTCCCATGGTCATCATTTGTTTTCTGACAAGAAAAACCAACGGAGAAGCTGGCAGGAAGTTCCAATGGTAACCACATGATGTCAACCAAAAGTGCTGGAATTGCTATTACCAAGCAGCAGAATCATATCACATTGCTCACATCAACATCACTTAGTGATGGAAAGTCTGGTCCCAATTATCATCACTAAGTGAAGTCTATTCGTATTATCAGTTTAACTGATTATGTGCCATCAAAACAGTCTTATCTCATAGTGATTATATATAGACTTTATAATAATCCATCTCTAACCTGATAAATTCAGGTCTTCTAATTGGACTGCCATCACCACTATAACCAAGTCCCTCTATCCTTCCTCTGGTTATCATCACAAGCCTTTTCCACAGAGTTCAGTTTTTGAGATAAGGTAATTTGAGCCTGGTCATTTATGTTCCAAATGTATTGCAGAGAATTGTACTTTTTGTGGGTGGCAAGAAGGCTACTCTTCAGAGCACAGCATAAATTCAGAATTGCAAACTACGGTTTGCTATTCCTTTCTATCTTTTTAGACCTTATAACCCCAGACTCGGTTCCCAAGACAATTGTTCAGTCTCCTTTCAGGGAGTTATACTGATGTCATACTGAGAGTCAAAGAGCACCTGGGAGAGTCTCTCTGAGTGATAAATGGCATTCCTTGATATTTAATAACTTATCGCAAGGAGATATGTGTTCTTTGGACATTACTCTAAATCTGCTAAGTTTGAGAAAGACTTCAAGTTCTTTTGGTTGCTTAGGCCGTCAAATCTCACATGTGCTCTTTTTTATGTGTCTTTGATGGGTGCAGCACGTTGTTTTTTTACAAAAAGTTTTATTGTTACACATATATACATAACACACAAAACAAAAGACATTTAAAAACATTGAATATTTATGTAGTAAATCTGTGTTACATTCCTTATTATGCTCACAATCTATTACATAACTATTTTTAGCATACAGTGGTACCTCTACTTATGAACTTAATTTGTTCCATGACCAGGTTCTTAAGTAGAAAAGTTTGTCAGAAAAAGCAATTTTCCCCATAGGAATCAATGTAAAAGCCAATAATGCATGTGATTGGGGAAACCACAGGGAGGATGGAGGCCCTATTTCCTCCCAGGAGATTCCTAGAGAGGCTCCACATAAGTTTCACCCTGCCTTTACTGGCCCTGTTTCTTCCCAGAAGATTCCTAGAGAGGCCCCGCAGAGGCTTTTCCCTGCCTTTTCCAGTTCAAGTTTCAGAGGCTCAGGTTTGTAAGTGGAAAATGGTTCTTGAGAAGAGACAAAAAAATCTTGAACACCCAGTTCTTCTCTAGAAAAGTTTGTAAGTAAAGGTACCACTGTATTATTATAAACAAATCATATACATTGATCTTACTTCTGTGTCAAATCATATATCCGTTTTCCTTAGCACATGTTAAGAAGGGCCTTTAATCATCTTCCATTTCAATACAGCTGATGCCCTATTTGGAAAACATTTCATGCTCTGTTTCTGAAATATGGACATTGTAGTTGCTCTCAGAATTGTAAATAAAGTTTCTTCACTTGGATCTTTCCATAATTCTTGGCCAAAACAATGGTCAAATCACAGAAAAAACTTCAAGTGCCTCTCTCTTATTTCAAGAGACATGCATAGAGAGTGGGGGCTTAGTTCTGTAATTAATATGATGGATGGGAATGTGAAAATTAGGCCCGACATCTTATTGGTTGATTGTAAAATTTTTAAAATAATTTTAAAATATTTACCACTGCACGTTTATGAAGTTTGGCCATCTGACATGTGATCATTTTCTCTGAGCTACTTTTGGTCTGCTCTAAATGTTATTCATTTAATATCAAACTTCACATTCTCTCCTCTATTCATGATGTTCCAATGCAAAGCTGTAGAAAACTTTGAAGGATATATTGAGAATTAGAGGCTGATTTTTCCTCTTTGTATACCAAGTATACCAATATACTGAATATAACAAGATGCATGATTCAGAAACAGAAGACCCAGTAAAGAGCAATTAGGTAAAAATACTAGAAAGGGAATAGAACAAAGATGGTCAGGAAATATTATAACTCAGAAAGCCAGGCAGAAGATTTGGATAACCATCCTGAACAAGATAATAGAATTTTAAAGGAATGATGCAATAATAATATCAAAATATTGGATTTATGCTTGGAATTCAACTTAGTTAATATATTAGTAACACAAAAATGCCCAGGGCTCTTGTAGACTTCATTTTCCAGAAGGTTAAATGAAAAATAAGAGAATCAAGTCTCTTGTAGTTAATCCTAAATAAAAGAGAAGATCTGGTTATAGAAATAAATTTAATGAGAATTTTGGAAGAAAGCAACCCCATCACTTCAGGTACAAGATAATATGGAAAGAGAAGCATAGAAATAGATACCTATTAGACCTCAGTTAAACCATCTTCACCAAATTTAGAGAACTACTAGGTCAAGAGGAGCACAAGAGGTTTGGGAGTTTCAAATAATAAGATTGTAGAAGAACAATTACACATAATTTCAATGGTAACAATAATAAGGCCAGTTTAGGAAATCATATGGATTCAACTGAACGAAGATTTTACAGGAATTCATATAGAAACTAGAAGATGGGCTATGGCTCTTTTCACTAAGGAAGTGTATTGGCATGGATTACGCATGAGTCACAGACTTTTCTAGACGCACCTATGCCAGCTCTGATGTGATTAAGAACAAAGTGGAAAATCTCTGCATGTTACCATCCCAAAGATTGTTCAAGATTTAAGAGAGCCTGGGTCCTACCATCCTATTAGTTTGGCAAATCAAATTATAAAATATTTATGAAGATATTGGCAAATAGACTTAAAAATATTCTACCAAAAATAATTGAAGAGGATCAATATGGATTTGCGAAGGGTAGGAAGATAAGTAAACCAAATAGAAATGTAATAAATGTGATGCACCATGCTACCGTTACTAAAAGGAAATTGGGAATTTTGAAATTAGATGTTTATAAAGCTTTTGATAAAGTTAACCATAGCTATTTATACAAACTATGTAAAGAAATAAATATGAGGGACAAATTTTGTGGAATTATAAAAGAGATTTATAAAGGGAATGAAGCATATATAAGGGTGAATGGACAAAGAATGCAGAGAATTAAAATACAAAATGGCACCAAGCATTTATCGCCAATGTTATTTGTAATAGCAATAGAAACATTAGCTAATAAGACAAGATAATACCTGGGTAGGATATAAAATAGGGGAATTAGAAATGAAACTAAACCTATTTGCAGATGATGCAATTATACTGACCCAGACCCTGATGGAGATGATTAAAAGCATAAAAAATATTTTGCAAGAGTTTAAACAGGAATCAAAATTGTTGGTCAATATGGAAAAATCAGAGATTATGTGTTTAAATACAGGTCCAAGAGAGCAGATAAAAATTAGGAAAGAATCAGGGTTGAAGTTAGGATTAAAGAAAATTAAAAATGGCCAGGGGAAAATAGGATTATATAAATCAAAACTGTCAGTTATATGAGAAGGACGGGAGGCCAAGTAGAAATCGCATTTTCCCGGGAAACTTGCAGTACCTAATTCATTGGAAGGGTACCCTCTGTCACCTGGGTAAAGAGTCAGGATGTCAGTGCTGATAGGTTAGTCAAGCAGTTCCATGAGAATTATCCAAACAAGCCAAAGGGTTCCAGAGGGGAAAGGTAGGATGGTTTGGAAAGGTACAAACCCCTATATTTATTCATCATTCCAGGAGATGGGTTTTGTGGGAAGGGGGGCCGCCTGTCAGGCCAAAGTCATTATGTGAAGTACAAGGTGGGCCTGACACAGCTTGGGAGTGAGAGAGGGAGAGATATGCCACCACACATTCCTTTCTCCAGATGCCATAGTAACAAACACAGGAAGGAATCAATCAGGAATCCTGCATAGAATTGCCCCTCATGACTGCACTTGTGGGTGTGGGGATGTGAGATGGGGTTTTGACCCAGATGTAATCTAAGGGACTCAGAGTTGGAATGATTCCAGTCGAATCCAGACATGGCCGTTAATAAATCCTACCCGGTGAGAAGCACAGGCGTGGAATTGTTTTATTTCTCGGAATGCCATTTTGGTTTGCTAACATTAGCGCTGTCTGGAGACATTTCCATGGTCATGTGGCCAGCATACATCACAGAGCAATGTTACCTTCCCAACAAAGTGTTACCTATTGATCGACTTACCTTTGCATGCTTTTGAACTGCTGGTTTGACAGGATTGGGGGCAAGGATGGGAGCTCACCCATCGTGTGGTGCCTGAATCTCAAATTTGAGTTTTTTCCAGCTGAAAGTTCAGTTTTTTAACCACTGAACCATCGTGCCACCCCTGTCGAGTGTAATAGGAAGGAAAATCAGGTAAAGGCTTACCCAATGGTTTCTATTAAGTCCATTATAGACCATTATAAGTCACCATTATAGACTTAAGAATTCAACCTCACATTATAAGAACTACTTGCTATGGCGGGGTGTTTTTCCCCCCAGATTCAACTAATTTCCTAATAACTTTAAAGTGATATATATCCCACCTGATTAAATTGTGTGCATTTATATTCATGCATGTTAACTGAGAAACCTGAGTGAAGACCCAACATATATGAAAATTTAACTAAATTGTTGCAGTTTTGAAGACAACTAAACAAGTTGAACTGAAAAACAGAAATAAAAATGAATCAAAGAGATTTGCTTTTAAGTGTAAAATACTTTATCCTTGGCTTTATCCATGTTTTAAATTACAATATATTGCAAGTTCTAAAAATTGAAATATTTTATAGATTAGGAGCTGTGTACTAAAACTCCATCCTAACTTTTTATTGTACTAAAACTCCATCCTAACTTTTTATTGTACTAAAACTCCATCCTAACTTTTATTTCTTGATTTTTTCCTAGCAGTTGTTGACCTGCCCGAAATCAAACTGTCAGCCCGTAGCATTTGCTCTATTTTTCACTCTTCACTGGTTTTATTCTTAGATCAATGACCTGGTGTGACCTCTGCCTGTGATGTTCTCCATAAATTTAAATCTTAGTAAGACCATATCTGTTACCATAAAACATGATAAACTCTTTTATTCCTTCCAATTCACAGGAATGACAATAAATCAATTTAGGCAGTTATGATGGCCTGAAGAACCAAACAGTAGCTGAAATTAATCTCAATTGACTAAGTAAACACAATGTACATAAGTTGATGTAATGCAGAGTTCATTGTCTTCTGAGATACATTGTGTTCGCCTTTGAAATTCAAATTGTTTTTATAGGATATGTCGGAGTTCATGTAGTCATCTAATTAGATTAGGAACTTGTCTATCCCGAGCATGTGAAGACAGATTCTGGCGAGTTGA
Source organism: Erythrolamprus reginae (assembly GCF_031021105.1). Taxonomy (NCBI): domain Eukaryota; kingdom Metazoa; phylum Chordata; class Lepidosauria; order Squamata; family Dipsadidae; genus Erythrolamprus; species Erythrolamprus reginae. Next base: position 20,352,752 of record NC_091963.1, on the reverse strand, counting down.
GCAGATGAAATATATTAGATTAGGACAATGGTCATGAAGCTGGTCTCTGTGGTGTGCTAAAAGCATGGCAAGACACAAAAGATGACCTTGGTCAACCACTCTTGATTCTTGTTCTGCTATTGGAGAAGATGGAATCTGGAAAGAGAGAGTGAGGATGACTATGTGCATCTCTCCTTTACTTTAATCCAATTCACACGCAAGTCTTGACATCCCCAGATGTCAAGGTCCTCTTCGAATACGATGGATGAACATCATGTTATTACATATGGAATTTGTTGTTCAGTTACTAAGCTGTGACTGACGCTTGATTATTCAACAAGGATAATTGAGTAATTATTCTAATAGAACAAAGTAAGTCACAACAAAATAATGTTCAAAGTACCAATAGAAAACAGTATTTATAGTCCATGGTTTAACTGTGGAGTCCTTGGCACTCTCTAAGCTTAGTTGATTTCTTGCAGTCATCTCATTATCTAGCTAGGTAGCATAAAGGTAATGTTTCCCCTGACCAGTTGTGTCGGATGTTAGGGGCCAGAGCTCATCTTCTTTGTCAAAAGACATTTTGATATTTCTGTAACTAGGATGACTACATGCCAATGATATCAAGTTCACACCCTCTGAGGTGACCCTGAATTGCCTTGAGAAGGGGGGCATAGAAATCAAATCAATCAATCAATAAATATGACATAACTGTTACTTTTCCATTGAAGTGGTACCTATTTATCTATTCACAATTGCTTCTTTCAAATGGCCAAATTGGCAGGAAGTGAAGCAACTTCAAGCAAGTAATGGGAGTTCACCCCATTGCATGGCCCTTGGGTCTCAAAGTTGGCATCTGTAAGCTGTCTGTTATATACAATGGCTTATCCTGTCCATACAGTGGTTTACACTGAAGATATTACTTAGCTGCATAAAAAAGACATCTGCAAGAAAACAACCAAGCTGACAGAACATCAAAGACACAACAATATTCAAAATTTTCCAATCCTCTGCAAGTTAGTACCAGGTCATTTTTTTTAAAAGGAAGATATAGGGAGAAAGCAAGACATTGTAAACCTTAAATCAGATGAATGTGATCATCAATAGAGTGATCAACACCTGGAATGCCTTACCTGACTCTGTGGTTTCTTCCCCAAACCCCAAAATCTTTAACCTCAGATTACCTATAGTTGATCTCTCTCTTTTTCTAAGAGGTTTGTATAGGCCATGCATAAGCACACCATTGTGCCTACTGCCTTATTGTCTTCTTTTATCATTATTTACTACTTATGTTATGCATATACAAACTACAATCCTATAACTTGTTAAACAAAACAAACAAATAAACCATGAGGACTACCCTGTAGAGGAGATTTTTAAGATGGAAAGTACAAAATGAATGAAGAAAATTAAGAAGGTGTCCTCTTGCAGGTAGTATTTTAGAGAAACCCAACAGCCGAGTCTGCAATTTCTGAAAAATATATGCAAGTTAAATCTGTTTCTTATTTTGGAAATATACAGGTTCATGTCTGGGCTGAAAGACAAATTAAATAAAAGCATGACAGCCTTTCTCTTCTCCTCATCGTATCTAGTTGGCAATAATTTATGAAAATATTATTTAATTGAATGCAATGTTTTATAATTTCATTAATGATCCTTGATTAGTGATTCTTTCCCCCTTTCTGTTGTAATATGCCATATTCTTCTGTTCCTCCAGTTTCCACGATATCAGAAAACCCACTGTTACTGTATGTACTTAATAAGGTTTATTGTTTTAATGTCTTTGGGGATTAGAGTATTGATTCGTGATTGCAAACTCATTTATACCAGCCCAAAGATGTTGTCATTATATCTTCCTCTTCTTGTCAGCTGCTGAGAGGTTGATCATTGGTTTTCTTCTAGATATACTTAATTTGATTCTATATCACAAATATTTTGAGGTAATTCTTTTCACTGAAGCTGCTTCCTGGAGCAATTTTTCCTGCTTACCATCATAGATACCTGTAGGACCTTTTTTATGGTTCTAAGTTGCCGAGCAGTAATAACATCTAAAGACAATGCACAGGATTTAATAATCCAAAATACACATGTTATAAAAGAAATCACAAAAACCCAGAGGCTTGAAATAAGTCTCTATTTACTCTTTAACATACATATACTAGGAGAAACAGATAAACACAGTGTGCTTATTGAAGACAACTTATATTCCTTAAGACAATATTCATGCCAGGACTATATCATTACTTTCAATGTCAGAATAAAAATCCATCAAAGAGGGAGGGATGTTCATCAGGCACTGCAAAGTCTATTCTAGCCCAATGAAATTATTAAACAACAAAGACAATAATTTATAAAATGGGCAGACAGGATCATAGTCATAATCTCATTAGGCCACAGAAAGAGACTTTTCCAATTTCTGCTTTCTATTTTTCATTTTTCCAATCTCAGCTTAATTCAATCATATGTAATTTTTCTCAGTTTGTCTTGCAGTTTATATATTTTCAGGTGTACCTTGATCATGTACAGAATTTTGCACACAATTTTTCTTCATGTAATGTTTTTTCCTTTTTTTCCCCAAAATAAATTTTCCATCTTTTCCTGTACTTTTAATTTTTTAAAAGCATTAAAACTCAGAATGGTCATTAGCAAAATGCTGTGAAATATATTTGCTGAAGGATTATTGTATTGGGAGCCTTCTTAAATGTCCTTGGTAGTGCAGATTAATAGACATACAGTATATGAAAATTCAAGCAAATATTGGTCCATCTAAATGGTCAACATTGCTTAGCCTTCACCAAGACTTTTTGGTCCTCTTTGTTATATGGTATAAGCTTCATGTCCTTTATTAGTTTTAGAGCATAAGGCAATTCATTTGTAAGTGGAAAACTGGAGTCCACCTTATTGAAAGCTGTTAAACGTAACAATCAAGATGAAATCCACAAAGTTTTAAAATGCTCTGCAGAGATTTTGTTTTGTTTTTTAATTTGTTGGCAAATAAAAAACCATTTACAAATCAAGGAACTGGAACAGACCCTTATTTCTGAACTTCTGTATTATTAGTTGCCCTTGTGTAAATTAAAATCCTCATTTGCTTTCCATGATGAAATTGCTGCTACGTTTCTCATGCTCCTTGCCTTCTTAGCTCTTTAACTTTGGTAATTAGTGAGCCAATGATGGTAAATAATTAAATTGATGTGCACTTTACACTTATCTAGCTCATTCAATCAGAGGACTGTGCTTTGCCACTTACAGATAATGTTCTTGTCATCGCAGCAGGAGAAAATTATTTTGCTTCTCTGGCACCTTGGTTTTGCTATATAATGGGTCACAAGGATGATATCTAGATCTATCTAGAAGTGATATTTCCAGAAAACATAGCATACTGCCAGATATATAGTAAGCAAGATAATAATGGCATCAAGTAGATGACTCAAGTGTCAATTTCAAAATGGATCAGGTCTGCCACGGCCATCGTTCCACTTCACAGATTGCCACACAGTGTGAGAGGGGGAAATCTGGAATGTCAGACTAGACAACTTATACTGATCATCTTATACTGATCATCTTGTGGGAACCAAGATCATCTCAATGGGGGCTGGCCAGAGCTGGTTGTATTTTCGTTTCATGCCAAAATGATGTATTCAATAAAACAGTTCTTTGATATCTTTGAGCAATGAGAAAATTGAAACTGTTTCACACTTAATATGTGAGTACAATAAAATTGTGTAAACTGATTACAAACTTAGACATGACTGAGTTGCTACATAAGTCCACTGGTCCTTACGTACCTGTATCTGAAAAATCATGGGAGCACAAAGTGTAAAAAGTTATTGAAAATGAGACAGTGAAGATGATGTGAGACTTTTGAATACAGATAGATTGTCATTTGGAACACAACACACCAGATATCATGGTAGTCAAGGCCTGAAGAGTAGGGTTTATTGATATTGCTGTACCAGGAGATGCCAGAGTCATAGAAAAAGAACTGGACAAAATTACAAAATGTCATGATCTGAGCATCAAAACTAGATGGCTATGGGTGAAACATGTAACAGTGGTACCCACTGTCATCGGGCCACTTGGTACCATGTCCAAGAAATCCACAAAACACATGAAGAAAATGCAGCTTCCTGCAATAACACCAGCGGAATTGCAAAAAAACTGTGCTACTCAAAACATCATATATTTTAAGAAAATACTTGGTTGATACCTACGATGCTGGCAGCAACCCGTATCAAGATTAGCACCAATCAGTGGCATTTGTGACACTTTTTAAAATGTTCAGTTGACTGAGTCTCATGTTTAATGAATAAAAGAGATAATAATAATAAATTTGATACTTGATTGACACCTAGGATGCTGGCAGCAACCCATATCAACCATCAGTATCAGTCAGTAATACTTGTAAAACATTTTGAAATGTTCAGTTGACTGAGTTTCATGGTTAATAAATAAAAGAGATAAGTAATAATATAATATATTGGAAATTAGTGGGGACATATAGTTGAAAAAGTAGTAAAAAATAAGCATGATGAAATAGGATCTCCAAATACAAACAGAAATCTTGACTCCTAACTTACCAGATGATCTTCCAAAAGTAAGTGTGGATAATTGATGTGGCACTATAAGACTTAGTAGAATAAAAGATAAAGAATTGGGAAAAAATCATGAAGTATCTCGATCTGAAAATCAAGGTTGGAATATTACAGCTTTAATCAACTTTGGTAGCCCTATTAGTTATTGGCACATTGGGAGTCATATAAAAGAACTTAGATAACACTTAGAAAATTTTCACATTGACAAATTTTCCATTTGTCAATTACAGAAAGCCACATGGTTTGGATCCATATTATGCTGATGCATTATGACATTCCAGTTTCTTAGGAAGATCTCAAGTATATGAAGGCCAACACCAACTAAAGAACTGGCAAGTATGGTTTCATATTTTTGTGTATACATTAATAATAATAATAATAATAATAATAATAATAATAATAATAATACATTAATATTATTAAACAATAACATTTGCCTATTCCAGGTCTTTGGGAATAGCGCCGGCGGACTTACCCGCTGGCACCTTTTGCAGGCAGGGGCTGGGAAGACACTGGACACACGGCGTAGCCGCCATGTTTTTCGGCCGAAGTCTCATGAGATTGCGCGAGACTTCGGCCGAGGATCGGGCCAGAATGGCCCGATCATGACGCTGTCCGGGCGGGGCCTGCGAGCCCTATAAAAGGGCGTGCAGGCCCCGGCTCAGCCTTTTTGCCTGGAAAGCAGACACCCGCCCGCCCTCCCTATTTTCAGTGTGCTTTTATGGGTCGCCCTAGGGAGCCGAATAGGAATTTTTTGCGGCCTGGCCTGTTAGCCAAGCCGTTTTTTCGCCTATTCCACACTGTGGAGAAGGATAAGTGGTTAGGGGGTGTTTCTGTTTAGTCTAATTGGCTTACCTTTGGTCATTTGGGTAGGCAGGTTAGGGGCGGAAAATTGGGTGGTGGTTTAGCAATTGCGTGTTCTCTATTGGGCATCTTTGGGGATGATTGACAGGTTCTCTCCAAGCTTGTGGTGGAAGCGACCTGAGCAGTTGGGGGGAACCTGTCTTTGGGTCCCGCACCTTTAAGTCCCCTGTTAGGGGTTAGCCGGCGGGACCTCCCACATGCAAGTGCATGGCAGGGTCTCAGGTGAGGGAGGGGTCCCTCACCTGGACTAGCATGGAGCTACGCCCATAAGTTGCCCAGGAAGTTTATCTGACGTCATTTTCCGCCCCGGAAGCAATTGTTTGACCCTGCAGGTCCATTGTTTGGGTCATAATTAGTTATGTTAATTATGCTAATTTAATTAAATAAATTATGCAAATTTATTTTAATAAAAATGACCCAGTTTTAAATCCAGCTCTTGTGTCCGTGTCGTTACTCCGTCTCTCCTGCAATTCTCAATAGGTGACAAAATGCAAGATCTAGTCTAAATCTCTGGCTGACTTTGACTGATTAGAAATAATGAGGAGGAAAAGAAGAAAAAGAAGAGGTGGAAAAGGAGAAAGAAAGAGCAGGGAGGAGGGAGAAGGAAAGGTGATGGACAACAGATTCAAATCATTTTCCAAGTGAAATGTGCATCTTTTTTCAACTAGTATCCATCAATATTGAGCAAGTTGTACTACGACTAAAATAGGCAGGTACCAGGTCTAAATTCTTGAGTAAAGTAAGAAAAGAATTATATGTCACATGTCCGCTCAAACCAGGGTGGAATTTTGAGGGGGGAAATGTGATCTTAAGATAATTAAATACCTCAATTCTTCAACTCTAAAGCTGGTGGCCAATTAATATTAGCCTTTCTGCTCTGCCATCTATGAAACAAGTCAGTTTAAGTAACCTGACATGTCACTTAATAAGAAGCGCATTTTTACAATACAAAGTGTATTGTAATCATTGTGTTGTGTAAGGTCCTAAATCTGTACCCCTCTGATACCTGAATTTCAAAATGGGAAAATTGAAGCTTGGTAGCTAAAACTGTGTAATGCCAAACATGTGCAACCTGCTGAGCACCACATGTTTGTAGCATTATGTTACCTTGAGTGTGCTATTTGTCACATACTTCCCTCTGTGAAAAGCATCTCACTAAATCCCCTCTCACCCCTCCCCCACAGTCCTACCTGCTAAGCATGATCTACTCATCAGGGATAAAGCCTTCAAAATAATGGAAAAGCTCAGGACATGAAAAGTTAATGGCTGCTCCTCCGATTGTAGATCTCACTCCCACAGATGCTCTAGCCTTATCTTGAGCTACCTTCATTATGTTGCAATTGCCCACTGTTGCTTCAATTACATCAATGCCACTGTGTTATTGCACTGCCTGCTGTCCACGAGCTATGTTTGGCGAAATCTCACCTTCTGAAGAATTACATGGAGGCAACAGCGCATACTAAATTAATGGTGATAAAAAGTGTGTCTAGTCAAGAGAAGCTTAGTTTTGATCACCTGCCGGGTTAGAAAATCTCCAATGGTTCATTTACTAATACCTGCATTTTTGGACCACAGAAACTCTACAGTGAAATTCTTCAAAGCAACTGTGGCCAAATTATGTTACCATGTAATTTGTCTATCAGCTACTGCACTTGCCGGTATATCCCTAGACTATAAATCCAATGAAAATTCCTCCTTTCTTGAACGAGAATATTCTATAAGCAATTCAACCACTTTCCAGGACATTTTTGCTTCTTTCCTCCACATTTCCTCTGCCACCGCCAGTGTATGTATTGTAGATTTAGGTCATTTCAATTTATCTAAAAAGACAAAGTTAGTATTGAAGTAAGCTATGATGCAGAGAATTTATATAATTGGATTTGTATGCCGCCCCTGTCCGGGGACTCGGGGCGGCTCACAGCATATATAAAAAAACAGAACAATAATATAAATCCATTTAATGCTACATTTAAAAAACAATTAAAAGGAAACACTTATCGGCCAATCATTCAACAATCATACTTAAAGCATTCAATGGTCAGGGGAAAGATCTAAAAATCCCAACCCTGGCGGCAAAGATGAGTTTTTAAGCTCTTTCGGAAGGCAAGGCGGGTGGAGGCAGTGTGAATCTCTGGGAGGAGATGATTCCAGAGGGTCTTCCCCTAGGTCCCACCAGCCAACATTGTTTGGTCGACGGGACCCTAAGGACCCTAACTCTGTGTGACCTCACCAGTCGCTGGGATTCGTGCAGCAGAAGGCGGTCTCGGAGATAATCTGGTCCTATGCCATGAATGATACACATGTCTATCAGTTGAAATCAAATTGCAGAGTTACTCTGTTTGGAAATAATTTGGTGTTAGAACCATATACAAACACATTATATTTGTTCTTTTTCATTTTCAGGCATATAAGGAAAGCTTACAATTCATTTGTTCGTTTGTTCAGTCATTCAGTTTCTATAGCTATCTGTTTCAACAAATGATTCTGAGCGATGTACATTATATAATTAAGTCATATTTTCTAAGTTGATTATGAATAAAACTTTCACTTTTAGGAAAAAACTAGCAATATTTTGGAAATTTCTGTTGTCTTAGATCTTTATTCTTCAGATGACTACAAATGAATGGTTGGAAGTACGTATAAATCTGTCCTCATTTTAGAATGTAAGCTTGATTAAAATGACCATCCCTGATTGCTTTAAAGAGAAGACCAGTTGTAAAAATTCCAGTTTTAGCCTATATATGTAACTGCAAACATATGGCTGTATTCCCAACAATGCAAATAGATTTGCAGTACACATTTCAATTCCATTTTGCCTTCTTATTTCTTATGGGAAAATCCAAGATCATTTGTCACAATAAATGACAGATGTACTGCAGGATCTTGGCTTTTTTAAAAAAAAAAAATCAACCAACTTAAAGGCATCAAAAAGAATATATATAGTCAGTAGCAGATGAAAGAGATTAAAATTTCTATCTTTTGGAAATTGTATGGTGCATTTTCCAAGAACTTGAAATATTCACCCACACTGAGATCAGCATGGAAACATCTGAATGTTATTCCTTCAAATGTTGAAAATTAAGCCATTTAAATATTATTCCAGGCCAGCCATTTATTTTCTGTACACAGCTTTTTTTGTGTACCAGGGGAGGTAGTTTTTGGACTTTTTGTGCCTTATTACAAAGAAGAAAAAAGTTGGGGAAGAATCTGACAACAAGAGGAAAAAAATGTACTAAACTGGTGACAGACTGTGCTGGGCCCAGAATGAGCATTATGGTGGAAGTTCAAACTATTCTTTATTAAACATATGATTTTTATGAGTGGTAAAAATTATACATAGGCACTCAAGGCAGAGGCCACAAAGAAAAGAATGAAGAAAAACAGTGTTTATTTTAGCATGCATAAAGAGAAACAATATGTAAAAGAATAGGACTACATTTGAGGGAGGAGTACAAACAATTGCTAATATATGGAGAGGCAGTTGCTAAATAAAATTTGCATACTTATTTATGCATTCCAATCCCTCATGCCTTTGTAGGTCAGGATACATCCAAAACATTTTATACAGTAGACACTAAATAAATATATAAATATAAATGTAAATTTATATTTACATTTAGCCAGGAGTCTATCAACCTCACACATGAAAAGACCTGAATATGCCAAGACCTCCATATCTATCTATCTATCTGCCGGCCGGCCTGCCTGCCTGCCTGCCTGCCTATCTATCTATCTATCTATCTATCTATCTATCTATCTATCTATCTATCTATCTATCTATCTATCTATCTATCTATCTATCATCTATCTATCTATCAATCTATCTATCTATCTATCTATCTATCTATCTATCTATCTATCTATCTATCTATCTATCTCAAGAATTGTCCTAAAAATGTGAGTTCCAGGTGTATAAATGAAGAGGCAACAACCATTGCGATATCTGGAATGTTAAAATTTATTAAAAGCTACTAAAATTAACCAAGCTTTCATTAGTCCTCTACTAATGTTGATAGAGTGTTAAAAACCCAACTGAAGTTATAATGCTGCTCAATTTTCTCATTGCCTGCATCAAAGGCCCAGACCCTTCCCTCCCTCCGGTAATTAGTTTCGTTGTTGCTAACTTAGTCATGTAAACAGATGGAATTGCTGTTCCTTCTTTATCTATTGCCTCTTTCTCTCCCCAGGGAGTAGGGTTATGAGAAAATACTTTGGGTGTACTAATTATTACTTTCTCCCTCTTGTTGTTACTCCTTCCTTAGGTACCTTCATTGTCCTTCCTTAGGTACCCTCATTGTCATATGAGGTACCCTCGTAGCATCTTTTTTGTCCATGATTGTGTATTGGGTCTGTATTGTTCTACCCCCACCCCCTGTCTATGTGCTCCTCCAGTGTGCTCTCCTGTATTCAATTGGAGTTTGCTCCACCTTCATTTGGTTGTTCTTATGCCTATGGGGGGGGGGGGATTTTTTCAGATCTCCATCTAACCCTAATGATCCATTCCCCCTAGGCCTTTGCTGGTATTTTCACACCTGATATGCCGGTGGTATATCAATGACATTGCTACAGCTAGAGGGTCATGATCTAAAGAAGGGATGAGGTGGGCTGGACTCGCTGACCTATCATCGCATTTAAGCATATTTTGAAGCTGCACACATCTGTGCTAACCATATACCCAAGCACAGCACATTCAGAGAAGGGCACACACATGCACAGAGGAGGCCTCTCGTGCACACTCTCACATTTGTGAACTGGTAAGGAAGGTAAGCAAATACCATCTTTGAAGAGAATGTAGGTGTTTTAGAGATCATGCATTCAGCATAAGGGAACAATGGGATGTGGCTGCTAAGAAGGCAATTTCCATTTTGGGATTATAATTCTGCTTTGCTGTGATCAGGTCCACCTGCAATAAATACTATATCCAATTTGGGGCTTCATTCTTCATTCTGAAAATAATATCAACAAACTTGAGCTAGTACATACAAAGCTTGTTAGCATGGTGAGAGAATTGGAAAACTATCCTAGGAGGACATATTAAATAATCTCTCTTATTGAAGATAAACTGAGTAGAGGAGGTGCTAACAATAAAGAAGAATATTTGTAGCTCAGGGTTGAAATGAGGGATCCTTGGTGCTCTATGAATTTGCTGTTTTCTTGCCAACATTTCATTACCCAAATTAAGTAACATAACCCTGGGAAACAGAAATTTTGTTGTCTCAAATCTGTGACTTGTTTTCAACTAACTTTTGGCCTCTAGATCCAAAAATAACCACAGTTGTTGTCTATCACGTCAACTTTTTTAGCTACATGATACCCTCAAAAGTCATACAAATTGTGCATATAAAGGAAAGTAACCTAAAAACATACCAAATATTACTGTTTACAAAGAATAATTTCATTCATACAAAGGCTATAATAGTTACTGCAAGTTAAATTGTGTTCAAACTTTTTCTGGACGGTTTAATCTGTGGACATTCTCACTTGATGCTCCAACAATAGTTAGCCATCATATGTATATCCCATCTACCTTCATGACCTTCAGATCTTATTTTATTTATTTATTATTTATTTATTTATTTATTTGTTTGTTTGTTTGTTTGTTTAGTCCAATACACAATGAGGGTTTTAGTGAGTATATATCTATATACACATAGTAAAATACATGATGAAGGTTATAGAGGAGATACTCATAGTAAAATATATCTAAGAAATAATAGAAAAGAAGATATAGTAATAGAACATATCAATGAAAGAATAGAAGAAGAGATATAGGAATAGAAGAAAGGTATAGATAGGAGACATAAGAGAGAATAGGACAGGGGACGGAAGGCACTCTAGTGCACTTGTACTCGCCCCTTACTGACCTCTTAGGAATCTGGATAGGTCAAATGTAGATAATCTAAGGGTAAAGTGTTGGGGGTTTGGGGATGACACTGTGGAGTCCGGTAATGAGTTCCATGCTTCGACAACTCAGTTACTGAAGTCATATTTTTTACAGTCAAGTTTGGAGCGGTTAATATTAAGTTTAAATCTGTTGTGTGCTCTTGTGTTGTTGTGGTTGAAGCTGAAGCAGTCGCCGACAGGCAGGACGTTGCAGCATATGATCTTGTGGCCAATACTTAGATCTTGTTTAAGGCGTCTTAGTTCTAAACTTTCTAGGCCCAGGATTGAAAGTCTAGTCTCGTAGGGTATTCTATTTCGAGTGGTGGAGTGAAGGGCTCTTCTGGTGAAGTATCTTTGGACATTTTCAAGGGTGTTAATGTCTGAGATGCGATATAGGTTCCAAACAGATGAGCTGTATTCGAGGATGGGTCTGGCAAAAGTTTTGTAAGCTCTGGTAAGTAGTGTGAGATTGCCAGAGCAGAAGCTACGTAGGATTAGGTTGGAATCGCTCACCCTGCTCATCACTGACTGCACCAAGATTTTCCTGGAAGTTAGCAAAATGGCTATGTAAAAAGTGCAATTTGATGCTCATGTTGTCTAATTAACTATATTATATATATATAAGGTGTAGAGAAAAGACTTGATGTGGTAGAAGAAAACTAACTACAGTTTTGAAACCAGCATGCCTAATTAACTATAAAAAAGCTCAAAAATCAAACTCAACAGAAATTGTGTTACAAATTGTTTCCCAGTGTAATCAGTGCTAGACTTGTTCCCAATTGGTGTGGAGAACAATATCAGAATAAAAGGGTTGAAAATATAGGGATGTAGATTTTGGCAATACATAATTTCCTTTCTATTTTTAAAATTCTTTTGCTTTAGAAGTTTCTGTATTTAGACAAAAATTTAGAATTAAGGTAAAAGGATTATTCTTAGAAAAGGGAACTTCATGGTTGTCCATGTAGCATAAGATTAAACCCGAGGGTCTAATAACGTACTGGCACATTGCTTTATAATAGAAAATAGAAAGATCTATTGAGAAATGGCTTTTATAAATATGTGGTCCAAGTTATGCAATACTGCTTGGTAAGACCATAGTTTTGGAAAGAAGTGAAAGGATTATCAAAGGCATTGTCAAATACTGTCTTTTGCAAAATGAACTGTTTCATGTACCACAACTCAGTTCTCATTTGCAGAATGTGTGTTGTTTTGCTTTATAACTCACAAATCATAGCAATGTCTGTTTGAAGAACTAGTTCAATTATTTCTCAATGGATGACTTCAGATGTGTGAACTGACTCCAAAATAAAGATCAAGTGTACCAGCTTACATGTGTATATAAGTTGGATTAAAAAATCAATAGTTCTTGGATCCTTGACAACCTCCTGATGGGAATTTTATAGGCCTGATGCTCCCTCAATAGGTTAGTTCACACATCTGAAGTCATCCATTGAGAAATAATTGAACTAGTTCTTCAAACAGACATTGCTATGATTTTTGAAGAACTGGTTAATTGACAAGCATCCAGGAAACTGTACTTTCAAGATGTCCTGGAGAATTCACCTCTTGTAACCTGATGTTGCATGGACGAGGGTTTAAGCAATATGCTTAATTGTGTTGTATGAACCCACCTATATTTTCAAACACACTGCAAACAATTATGTATTCTTTCCGTAACCAATTTATTTTCACTGTTGTAGTTAAATCATACAATATCCAAACTGACCCTGCAGAATATTCTGAGATACACTTTACACAAACCATTGGTTACACAATGTGTGCGTGGAGCATTACATGCTGAAAAGCAGCCAATGCAAACGTAGCCATTAGTGAAGTCTAATCTATTTGCCACTGTTAATGTTAAAGCCAAGGGATTTCAAATAATGATTGTCCCCGATAGCTTCTATTCAAGGGTGAAAAACAAGTACAGAGAGCATCATTAAACAGCAACTGTAGGAAGAAACTATAGTAATGTGCACAGCCCTTACAAACAATCGGCTTCTGTCTCTTCTGAAACTCCACAGTGGACAAGAACAGATTTTTTGATGTTCGCCCCTAGAAAAGGTGAATATACTTACCAATGCATAGATGACATAAAATTATCTAGGAGAACTAATGCTCTAAAAGACAAAAATGAAAGTACAAAATGATATTGATAAATTAGAGAAAAGAGTTGAAAATAACAGAATGAAACCTAACACAGTAAATTTAGGAAACAGGAATCAAACAAAAATCAGATTTAAATTGGGATCTGAGCCATATCTGAGTTGCTGATAGCATGGATTAAGTTATACAAGAAGAATTATCAATACTAAAAGAGTAAGAGTTCCATTTTTTACTACCCATGATCACATTATTGCCAGGTTGCACAACAGTTTTATTAAAAATGGAAACAGAGAAGGAACAAGTTAAAGGTGGTATGATGAAAGGGGAAAAAATAATGTACACTTAGACCAAAGGAGACCATGTAAAAGAAATTTGAATTATAATCCTGAAGACATTTAAAAAAACAATATATCATTGATTTATGACACCAGATAAAATATCAAAAATGTACAATGGAATTTCAAATTCTTGTTAGAAATGTAGTCAAACTGAGGCTAATTTGGTGGACATGCAATAGAGCCAGAAAATATTGGAATCAAGTGGGTATTTGGTGAAAAACATTTTGAGCGAATGTAGAGAGAGATCTTTCTTTTGGGCTTAAGGAGAAAACAATGGAAACATGTTAGAAAACTTCATTTTTTCATACTGTACAACAGAAGACTTTTGTATGCTCAAGGTGTCCTACAAATACCTACAATGAAAGAATGGATGGTGAAGCAGTGGAATTTTTTTATTTTTAATTTGAATTTATAGACCACCCTTCTTCAATGAACTCAGGACGGCGAACAAAGAATCGATGGATATGGCAAAATTAGCAACCTTGATAGAAGATTTTGACAAAAGTTATTTCTATTTGAAAATCACTTTGGGACTTTTTGTGAGAAATTGAAAGGAGTGAAAACTTAATTTTGGAGTTTGGTTATTAGAATTATATGGGACCATGGAATTAATTTATTTTTTATATAAATTTTATATATGTTAATCTATTCTCCAAAACACCCAAAGGCAGAAAAGAAGCAATTGGTAGAAGCAACTAATCAAAGAGAAAATCAACCTAGAAATATGGAGAAATTTCCTGGAAGAACAATTAATCAGGGGAACGAATTGCCTCCAGAAGTTGAATATCCTTCATCCTGGAAGTTTTCATCCTGGAAGTTTTCAAGAAGAGATTGTACAGTCATTTGTCTGAAATGTTACAGGGTCTAGAACAGTGATGGTGAACCTATGGCACAGGTGCCACAGGTGGCATGCAGAGTCATATCTGCTGGCACACGAGCTGTTGCCCTAACTCAGTTCCAACATGCATGTGTGTGTCAGCCAGGTGATTTTTGCTCGCATGGAAGCTCTGGGAGGGCATTTTTGGCTTCCAGAGATCCTCCGGGGGGATGTGGGATGAAACCATTGGAGCCTAGGGAGGGCAAAACACAAACCTACTGGGTCCACCAGAAGTTGGGAAACAACCAGTTTCTGGCTTCCAGAGGGCCTCCAGGGGGCGATGTGATCTGTTTCCCCCCTCCAGGTATTGAATTATGGGTGTGGGCACTCATGCATGCATGATAGCATGCAAAAACACTGTTTTGGCACCTGAGGAAAAAAAGGTTTGCCATCACTGGTCTAGAAGATCCCAAGATCCCTCTCTACTCTGTTATTCGATTATTATTCGATTAATTAGAAACTGAATGTGAGTCCATAGTGTGATGAGCTGCAAAAAAAAAAAAAAGGGGGGGGGGAGACAATTTTAGACTGGATCAGCCAAAATTTAATTTTCAAAATATGAGATCTAACAAACCCACTTTTTCTCAGCTTGTCAGACCCTATCGGAAGTCCAGTTCAGTATTACAGTATTAATAAGAGAGCTTGAACAACCTGGCTATGAAAAGAGAAGCATGATTTTCAAATTGTAAAAAGGATGCCAGCTGTTCTTTATTGTTCCAGATTATAGGACATGAAATAAGAAATTAAAGGTATAAAAAGGTGGCTCCTGACTGAATATTAAATGAAACTTCCTGGCAGGAAGAATAGAATAATAGTGGAACCAATTAATTAAAGAAGTGATGAGTTCCCCTTCACTGGATGTATTTGAGTGGAAGCTATACAGCTATTTGTAATAAATGCTTTAATTTGGATTTCTGCACTGAACAAGGTTGTATGTGTTTATCTCTGGGTGTATGGGTGTACCATTCCATCCTAAAGGGGTCCTATAATATTATAAATTAAGTCTTTGAAATAAAAATTTCTTTGGATCAGTTTTTCTATCAACTAGAACAATAGTTTTATCAGAAATATCAATTAGGAGTGCTAGGGCTACATTTAAAGGTTTGGCGAAGAAAATGTAACCTACTAAGATTTACTTATTTATCATTTTTAAAGGTTACCCTTTATCTGTAATCTGGCTACCTAATCTGATGAAACTCTAAGTGTTTGCATCATACTAATATCAGACATTCCAAGGGACCTCCGGTTCTAAAGTACAGTGGTACTTAAGAACGCTTCTACTTAAGAATTTTTCTAGATAAGAACCGGGTGTTCAAGATTTTTTTTGCCTCTTCTTAAGAACAATTTTCTACTTAAGATCCCGGAAAAATTTCCCTGGAAATTTGAGAGCAGCATGAAGGCCCACTCAGTTTCCTGCCATTCCCCCTGGGTTTCTCTCTCTGGCGTAGTGTATGGGAGGCAGCCTTGCGCTGGGTGTATGAGAGGTGCGTGCTCCTCCTTGCCGCCTCAGAGTCCCTCTTTCTTTTTTTTTAAGCCTTAAAGTTTTGGTGGTTTTTTTTATTCACCTCACCTCACCTTCTTCCTTCAGCAGTGACTGTCCTCCTCCCACTCAAATTCTGAGCTTTTATTTTTTTTCTAATGGGTTTGCACGCATTTTTGCTTTTACATTGATTCCTATGGGAAAAATTGCTTCTACTTGCAAACTTTTCTACTTAAGAACCTGCTCACAGAATGAATTAAGTTCTTAAGTGGAGGTACCACTGTATTAGCAATGATATTACCATTTCCAGGAGATTCCCACTCTAAGTAGTGAAATATAAAACATTAGCAATGAAGCTATATAACACTCATTAAATATACTAGAATCATGATATATATCCATGCCCCAAATCCCAATCTAATAGATTGACTCCAATGCTTTTATCCCATTCATTGGGGTCAACCGTATTAATGAGCTAGAATTTTATTTTTTGTTTTCAGTTTTGAGGGAGCAGGATTTGGGCAGGAGATCCCACTTACAAGAGAGTTTACTAGGCAGCTGGTCCAAATGTTCCATCTCAGTTCAGCTATTTGAAAGGATTTTCTTTGTGGGAATAAAATTTAGGGAAAACTCTTTCATTAACTTAGCCTATTTGACTTATCAAAAGACAATCAATGTATAGATGTAACAAATAAATAAATATATCTGTACTAGTGATATTTTTTTTTAAAAAAAAATTAAGATTGTGTATGGTCCTGAAATCCTATCTATCCATCACTGGTTTGAGCAAAGGGGAAGGATTCCTCAACAAGAAACTTACAGGAAAAAACACCACCAGGAGTCTTGAGCAAATCAGTGACAACTTTCAGGCCAAATTATAAAGCCACTAATGGCTTAATTTTTGAGAGAAGTTTTCTCTTGGATTATCAATATATATTCTTTCTCACATTATTCTCTATTGATGCCTTAGCTTGGAGTTTATCCACCCTTTATATTAAATAAATGAAATAATTCATAATGCAACAGGTCAAATTTTATACTTGGGTGAGTGTTTCACACTTGAATCATTATCCCCATGATTAAAAAGACCACCCAGTTTCCTATGCTTACAAAGTAAGTCTGTCAAATTTGAACCTAGCTTGAAGTGTACAGGATAATTTACTATGGGAACTCATTTCAAATTTACTCTCCCATTTCTAGTATAAAGTCTTCTTTTACTGATTCATGATAAAGATATGTGGCTGGATAATTCATTAGATATAACGGATATTACCAAGAGTGCAGTATAGAATAGCGTGCAATTATGTTTCTCTGGACTTTGTCACAGTTTCCAATTTAAAAATGTGTGTATTAAGGAAAGAAACAAAAATGAACGTGAATTTCTTTTCCATTTTTCTCAATTCTCAGAATGATTTGGAAATTTGACAGAAATAACATGACATGGAAAGACCACCTATTAACTTGAATCTACATCTCTATTTACTGATATATATGGAATATGGAAAATATTTCTTTTCTGCTAATTTAATTCTAAAATGTATTTTCAGAAGGATCTACAACATTGGTACTTACATTACTGACTGTACCTTGAAACAATTAACTATTATGAACAGTGACAAAGAAAAATGAAGGCAGTAATATGCAGATATTCTATTTTTCAAAAAAAATATTTTGCTGTTCTGAAAGAGGGAGGTAACATACTAGGTGAAGATGGCACCTAGTATGTCAATCTGTATAATTAATGTTGGTGGAGAAGAGGGGATGTCAATAACTACAAAATGTTACCCTGTTCTTCTGCACAGTGATGTCTTTCTTTCTACTGTTAAAGGAAGCAATATAATTGTTTTCTCTAGTATCACTAGCCAACTACCGTTTTGATTCTTACATATATCTGTGCATGCTGAAATGATAAGAACATAAACAAGACCTGCTAACAGACAAAGACTTAAAACTACGAAATCAATAATTAAATCAGTGAGGACTTGGACTGAGGAGGAAAGGCTAAAGCTACAGTCTTGCCTTGATTGTACTGATTGGAATGTTTTAGAAAATACCTCTGCAGACTTAGATACTGTAACATCATAAGTCAGCTTCTGTGAATTTTGGGTACCAATCAGGAACTTGCATATATACAGTAACAATAAGCCTTGGTTCACAGCTAAATTTAGGCAGATACATTGTACCAAAGAAGAAAACAATTACTACCAACCTGCCTTCCATTGATGACCTGTATACTATATGAGTCAAAAAGAGGGCTGTGAAAATAGTTACAGACCCCTCACATCTGGAACATAAATTGTTTCAACTCTTATCCTCCAAACAATGCTATAGACACAAGAATAGTTTTTTTTCCCTGAACACCATCAATCTGATAAACAAATATTTCCCTCAATACTGTCAAACTATTCACTTCTCATTATTCCTATCACCCATCTCCTCCCACTTATGACTGTAACTTTGTTGCTTGTATCCTTACAATTTATAATGATTATTTCCCAATAGAAACATAGAAACATAGAAGACTGACAGCAGAAAAAGACCTCGTGATATATATGGAATATGGAAAATATTTCTTTTCTGCTAATTTAATTCTAAAATGTATTTTCAGAAGGATTTACAACAATCTAGTCTGCCCTTATATTATTTTTTGTATTTTATCTTAGGATGGATATATGTTTATCCCAGGCATGTTTAAATTCTGTTATTGTGGATTTACCAACCACGTCTGCTGGAAGTTTGTTCCAAGGATCTACTACTCTTTTAGTAAAATAATATTTTCTCATGTTGCTTTTGATCTTTCCCCCAACTAACTTCAGATTGTGTCCCCTTGTTCTTGTGTTCACTTTCCTATTAAAAACACTTCCCTCCTGAACCTTATTTAACCATTTGACATATTTAAATGTTTCGATCATGTCCCCCCTTTTCCTTCTGTTCTCCAGACTATACAGATTGAGTTCATTAAGTTTTTCCTGATACGTTTTATGCTTAAGACCTTCCACCATTCTTGTAGCCCATCTTTGGACCCGTTCAATTTTGTCAATATCTTTTTGTAGGTGAGGTCCCCAGAACTGAACACAGTATTCCAAATATGGTCTCACCAGTGCTCTATATAGCGGGATCACAATCTCCCTCTTCCTGCTTGTTATACCTCTAGCTATGCAGCCAAGCACCCTACTTGCTTTTCCTACCATCTGACCACACTGCTCACCCATTTTGAGACTGCCAGTAATCACTACCACTAAATCCTTCTCTTCTGAAGTTTTTGCTAACACAGAACTGCCAATACAATACTCAGATTGAGGATTCCTTTTCCCCAAGTGCATTATTTTACATTTGGAAACATTAAACTGCAGTTTCCATTGCTTTGACCATTTATCTAGTAAAGCTAAACCATTTACCATATTACAGATGCCTCCAGGAATATTAACCCACTTTAGAGTCATCGGCAAATAGGAAAACCTTCCCTACCAAACCTTCCCCTATGTCACTCACAAACATATTAAAAAGCATAGGACCTAGAACAGACCATAGTTCCCTCTAAGCTGAGCAGTGAGTAATCGCTCACTTAAAAATCATCATCAACTTAGAGTTTTCCAAACCTGCCCAGAAGCCGAGAGGGAAAGAGTGAGAGGGAAGGAGAGAGAGAGGAAGAGAGGAAGAGAGAGAAACAGATAGAAGGAAAAGAGAAAGAAAAAGAATGGGAGTAAGGAAGAGAGAAAGAAAATCAAAATCTAGTTTGAAACTAGCTCAACTATTTAAGTGGCATTTTGATATTGATAGAGTTGCCCTATTATGAGCTCACTGTTATAGACACACAGTACAGTATTTTATTTTGAAATTCTCTGAGGCAAAACAGGGTGGGTTTTTGTTTGTTTGTTTGTTTGTTTGTTTGTTTGTTTGTTTGTTTGTTTGTTTGTTTGTTCGTTCGTTCGTTCGTTCGTTCGTTTATTTATTTATTTATTTATTTATTTATTTATTTATTTATTATTTCTGTGCCGCCCAGTCCCAAAGGGACTGCCGCTCAGACACTATACTTTTCTGCCCACCCCCCCAAAAAATTAGAGGGAACACTGGAACAGACCCTTGTGGCATACCACTTGTAACCTGTCTCTGCTCAGAATACTCACCATTAACAATAACTATCTGATGTCTATTTTTCAGCCAGCTGCAAATCCACTGAACTATCCAGGGATTAAGTCCAATCTTCACTAATTTATCTATCAACTCTTTATGTGGAACCATATCAAAGGCTTTGCTGAAGTCCAGATAGGCAATATCTACGGCACCACCTTCATCCAATACCTTTGTGACATAGTCAAAGAAATCAATGAGATTAGTCTGATATGATTTGCGTTCAGTAAAGCCATGCTGATTTGGGTCCAATAAGTTATTGTTTTTTAGGTGCTGATTTATCCTCTTTTTGAGTAGAGTCTCCATCATTTTAACTATAACTGATGTCAACCTAACTGGCCTGTAGTTACCAGTTTCTTCTCTGCTGCCCTTCTTGTGGATAGGCACAACACTGGCCATTCTCCAATCCTCAGGAACATCTCCTGTTAACAGGGATTGGTTAAACAAATCAGTCAGGGGGGTAACAATGACAGATCTGAGTTCTTTAAGAACTCTGGGGTGGATGCCAATATGATTTGATTGCTTATTTATACCCTATTAAATGTTGTACCTTGTGATTCTTGACAAATACATCTTGTCTTTTTATGTACACTGAGAACATATGCACCAAGACAAATTCCTTGCGTGTCCAATCACACTTGGACAATAAAGAATTCTATTCCATTCTGTTCTGTTCTGTTCTGTTCTGCTCTGCTCTGCTCTGCTCTGCTCCTTTCCATTCCATTCCGTTCCATTCCATTCCGTTCTGTTCCACTCCCCTCTGATACCCAAGAACAAACTCCACCACTATCATGTTAATTTAACATTTTCCCCCAAAACACCATCACTCTGCTAAACAAATAATTCATTCAACACTGTAAAACTATTTACTAAGTCTGCACGACTATTACTACTAGTTTTTTCTCATCATTCCTATCACCGATTTCCTCCCACTTCTGACTGTATGACTGTAACTTGTTGCTTTTTTATTAATATTTATTGTTTCCTCATTGCTTATTTGATTCCTATGACAATCATTAAATGTTGTAACTTATAATTCTTGACAAATGTATCCTTTCTTTTATGTAGACTGAGAGCATATGCATCAAGACAAATTTCTTGTGTGTCCAATCACACTTAGACAATAAAGAATTCTATTCTATTCTATTCTATTCTATTCCATTCCATTCCATTCCATTCTATTCTATTAAGTATCCTGATGGAATCTAGATATACTTTGTGCAGAATTCTGGTCATGGAATGCTCTTCTAGGTCAACAAAAGTGGAAGAAGGTTCCTTTGTCTTTTGCAGATTCCTCTGTCTTGGAAAACTACTCTGGTGATAACTGAAGAGAATAACCCCATAAAAGGAAGAAGGAATTGGCAAACATTTCTCTATTTATCACATTTCTCAGGTTTCACTCATCTCTTTACATTTCTTCAACAGCCTTCAGGTATTATTTTAATTAATTCCTTCACCTGGATGTTTCCCCCCTCTTTCCTTGTAAAATACAGTACATATTGATTTGTTTTGTGAAATATAGGATTTAATCACGCATTCATATGACTTTCCATGTGGACTACAGTCAGCATACCGGAACATGTTTTCTTGAATTCAATTTATACAATAATTAAATATTTACATGTCTTGATGAGATTGTGTTTTCTTCATGGAAAAAGAGTGTAAGAATTGTAAGTCTTTTTTTATTTATTTGAATATTGCAAATTGGTACTTCTCCCAATCTCACAAACTTTAAGATGTGTAGACTTCAACTCCCAGTTTTCTCTAGCCAGCATTTAAGATGGGGGAAAAGGGACACGCCATGTGAAGATGCTCCTAAAATTGAAGCGATCTGAATTCTTAATTGTGTGGAAGAAGAGGGAACATCAAAAATCATAACGTGCCACAATGAGTCTTAAAGATGCTGAGGTTGAGATTAACATAATTTGACAGAAAAATACATTCATAATTATAGCAGATAGACCTAATATCTGCAGCATAAAAGGAGCAGTCAGATGTAAATGCAGTTCAGTATTTTATCATTAATTTTTATCACACTTCCAAATGGTACCATTTACCTGGGTTGCTCTTAGGTGTTCCAGGAGTTCCCCTTCTGGCAGATGGAAGGTTGAACTATCTTTAGATATTCATTCATGCAAGCATGCATTCTTCCATCGTATTTATATAGCTGCGTATATCACAATCAAGAGTCTGCGGAGAGGGGCGGAATACAAATCTAAATAATAAATAAAAATAAATAAATAAGTGAGTCTGGGTAGCAAACAAAAAAGCTTAAAACAATACATATGAATTTATATTCATCTTAAACACCTTAAAATTATAAAAAGCACAAAATAGAAAATGGAATGAAAAAGAACAAGTGTTAATTACACAAGACAGGAGCCTTATCTATATTTTGTCAGTTCCAATTGTGTCATGGTATGGTATGCTGGCTTGACAGCCCTGGATAGAAAGTCCTCGGAGAGGGGCGGCATACAAATCTAATAAATAATAAATAATAATAATAATAATTATAGAGTGATGAGTGCAACACATACAGAATGCAGCTATAAGAGCAATCATGGGCCTTCCCAGGTATGCCCATGTTACACCAACACTCCGCTGTCTGCATTGGTTGCCGATCAATTTTCGGTCACAATTCAAAGCGTTGGTTACATGGCATCAGACCAGAATATCTCCGGGACCACCTTCTGCAGCACAAATCCCAGCGATCGGTTAGGTCTCACAGAGTTGGCCTTTTCCGGGTCCCGTCGACAGAACAATGTCATCTGGCAGGACCCAGAGGAAGAGCCTTCTCTGTGGTGGCCCTGACCCTCTGGAATCAACTCCCCCTGGAGATTAGGATTTTCTCCACCCTACTTGCCTTTCGCAAACTCCTTAAAACCCACCTTTGCCATCAGGCATGGGGAAATTGATTCCCCTGGGCCGTTTCCTTTTTATGTATGGTTTGTCTGAGATGTATGACTGTTTTTTATATTAAGGGGTTTTAAATTGTTTTTAACTATTGGATTTGCACTGTTTTGTTGTGAGCTGCTCCAAGTCTTCGGAGAGGGGCGGCATACAAATCTAAATAATAATAATAATAATAATAACAACAACAACAATAATAATAATAATAATAACAACAACACAACAATAATCATGGGCTGTCCCCTGCCCCCAAGATGAAATTGCTAGGACTTGCTGCCTTATCAGGGTGGGGAAAATCCTGAGGGATGATTCACATGGTCAGCACTTCTTTACTCTCCTACTATAGGGTACGATATATAGAACCATAGCCAGTCGAATGAAGAAGCTAACAAATAGCTTCTATCCATGGACTGGCAGCCCCCTGAATGCAATGTAACACCATAATTATTGGTGAAATAGACTTACCAGCAGAGTGCGCAACATGTCAATGCTGATGCAATATAATATAATGTAATGTGATGCCCATATACAGTATGGGTGTCTACAGTGTGATCTGTTCAGGGGTGGGCAGCAGGTAGGATGGGGTGGAACGCAGTTCCACTGGTAGAAATGAAGCTGCGTGCCCAGCTCCAACTAACTGGTGACAAGTCACTTCTGGGATTACCGGTCTTGGCTGGGCTCTCCTTTTTTTCCCTGCTGTTGCGTCTGCACTCCTTGCTTTTTTCCTCTTTCCTCCTTCCTGGCCTCAGACGAGCTTCCCTCTCTCCTGCCTGGCTCCCTTCCAGCCTCATGCGGCCACCTCCCAAGGCCAGGAAGGAGGAAAGAGGAAAAAAGTGAGGAGCGCACAGCAGCAGCAGCAGGGGAAAAAAGGAGAGCTGAGCCATGCCAAAGGGGTCTGGGCTGCAGTTTTTCCCTTTGCAAAGCCCTCACTCTGCCTGCAGCTGAGATGAAAAGGCATTGTGTGGCAATAATAACCATATAATTCTCGCTCGGCTTTCCAATATTTTTAAATTCCCCCCTCCCTCCTCCCTCCTCCTTCTCAGAAAGCGGCAGGGAGACCAGCATGGGCAGGAGTTGCAGGAGGCCCTTTTCATCACCCCTCTTTTCTCAACAGCTGATCGGCACCTGTTCACCTATCTACCCACCCTGTGACAGGGGGCAACCCAGGAAGGAGAGCAGGGGAAACGTGAAGCAAATTTCACCCTAATGAGCGACACTGGTGAGGTTGTAAGTCGAGGTCTTAACGTTCACTTGAACAATGATGATCTTTCAAGCCACTCCCACCTAGTCACATGACCACAAAACCACACCCACAAAATAAGCCACACCCACAGTGTGGCAATAAAAAAATGGGCAGCCCATTACTGGATCTATTGGGTTAGAGGTTTGGGAGATGCTTATACAATCTCATTGTACACATGTTGTGCATTGATAATGCAGATTTGAATTGAATTCAAAGAGGAAGGAAGATGATAAGGAAAGAAAGGAAAGGAAAGGAAAGGGAAAGGAAAGTAGATGAAGAAAGGAAAAAATGAAAAAAGGGAAAAATAGAAAAGGAGGGAGAGAGGAAAGAAAGGAGGGAGGAAAGAAGGAAAAAAGATGGAAAGAAAAGCAAAGAAAAAGGGAAGGGATGAAGAAAGGATAAGATGGAAGGAAGGCAAAAGGAACAGAACAGAATAAAAGAAACAGTTGTTTAGATATCAGTTTTAAGTAATAAAGGTTAACACACTGAGTCCTATCCTGATACATTGATGGATGTTAACAAAGATATATAATAAATTAACTGATTTTTATACTTTTACTGTATATCCTAAGAACTAAATAACCACTCAATATATAAGAGGTGGATGCTTTGCAAACCACTTCATTTCCTAAGCCCTTCTTGCATTATATAACACAGGGCTCCATTGAAAGAAAAAAGCAGGCTAGTTTTATTTATGATTATTACAGCTGCAGCTCTATGATAAAGGAGAGGCTAAAAGATTGCATAACTTAAAGATTGTTCTTGCAGAATTGAAACAGGAAGAAATGAGACAGCTACCAAACCAGGTTTACATTAAATGCAAGAAACAACTTAATTGGCATTGGAGAAAATTAAGCCCTGAAACCATTTTGAAGCATAAACTCAAATTCAATGATTCCACTCAAATTAATGGTTTCTGAGATTTTTCCCAGGGTCTGATTTGATAAACAAACATCCGCGAAAGACTACTTGATTATTGGAGATTACTTGTTTGAGCAATCTTTTGTTGCTCTACTTGTTTTGTTTTTGTTAAAGTCAGCTTTCCCTTGGGAAGTCACTGCAGGGCTCTATATCAGTGGTGCAAAGGGCATAAGAAAACAGAGGTGGAAAAGGTGGATTCAGGTGAAAGGATTGATCTCCAAAAGTAAACCTTTTCCTGAGTTTGACATTTTTTCCTCTTTTTGAAATCCACATTTCTCTTTCTAGGTAGTACATTTATATTTCCAGATAACAGGCTAGAAAACATTGTGCTTCATATATGTCTTTGAAATTGGGTAAAAGTTTTATTTATTTATTTTATTTATTTATTTTGTCCAATATCACTGTGGCCCATACTAACAAAGACGTCCTTCACCTAGGTAAAGACGTCCTTCACCTAGGTAAAAAAACCCCTAGACATGCATACAGCCTGGGAGGAACCCTACTTAGCAATTGTGATCTCGGAGTCTTCATGGATAATCAACTAAACATGAGCACTCCAAGACCAGGGAGGTATTAATACCACTCTACTATGCCCTGGTCAGACCACAGCTGGCGTATTGCATTCAGTTCTGAACACTACACTTCAAAAGAGATATTGAAACTCTGGAGAAGGTGCAGAAAAGAGCAACCAAAATGATTAAGGGACTAGAAACCAAGACTTATGAAGAGAGATTGTGGGAACTGGGCATGGATAGCCTAGAGAAAAAGAGGGGCAGAGGGGACATGATAGCTGTATACAGGTATTTGAAGGGTTGCCACAGAGAGGAGGGGGGGGTCACTCTATTTTCCAGGGCACCAGAGGGCCAGATGAGGAACAATGGATAGAAGCTGACCAAGGAGAGATTCAACCTGGAAAACCTCCTGATGGTCAGAGCGATCAACCAGTGGAATGGCCTGCCTGCAGAGGTTGTGAACTCCCCAACTCTGGACATTTTCAAGAGGAGATTTGACTGCCATTTGGCTGGGGTGCTATAGGATTTCCTGCTCAGGCAGAGAGTTGGACTTGATGACCTGATGGTCCCTTTCAACTCTAATAATAAATAAATGTTTGTTTGTTTGTTTGTTTGTTTATTTGTTTGTTTAGACTTCTGTGCCACCCAATCCCGAAGGACTCAGGGCAGCTTACAACAATATAAAAATACAAAGTACAATAGAAAAGAAGTCAAATGTAAATATTAAAACAATAAACCCCAGTTAAAACCCACAACTCAAACAATCCAATCAACACACATGCATACCATTCAATTTAATTTGACCATGACTGATGTAAATGTTCATGGCCCTCAGGCTTGCTGGCAAGCCAGGTCTGAATAGCCTTTCAGGAGGCCAGTAGAGTGGGAGCAGTACGGACATCCGGGAGGGGGATTGGTTCCATAGAGCCGGGGCAGCCATAGAGAAGGCCCTATCCCATAGCCCCAACACCAATCCTGTGCGATTTTAATTATCTCTGGGAGATTTGCAGCAGGGTCCCCTATATAGTCTGGCCCTAAGCCATGTAAGTCTTTATAGGTAATTACCAACACCTTGAATTGTGACTGGAGACCGGAGATTATGGTGCTGTCCTGCAGGTTATTTCTGATGACTGCCAGCTGCCTGCAATTTGGCAGTTCACATCTCACCAGACTCAAGGTTGAATCAGCCTAGATCAATCTTTCTGAGGTAAAATGAGGACTCAGATTGTTGGGGGCAATATGTTGACTCTGTAAACTGCTTAGAGAGGGCTGTAAAGCATTGTAAAGCAGTATACAAATCTAAGTGATAAATGCTATTACTATGTCAACTATCTCTCTGCCTATTGCAAACATTCTCAATAGTTCAGATTTTCCTATCTTCCTTGATTCCATCTGTCAGGTTGAAAATTTCCATGTTTAATTTGTTGGCATCTAGCATGGTTGAAATAATTAAGATATAACTTGTTCTCATTAGAAGATGAAAGCAAAGGAATAGTTTGTAGAATGCACCAGATGCAAAAAAACCAACAAAAACCCCCCACCAATCCCCCCCCCACCTAAAACTGAACTTCAAAGATATTTTCCAATATGCAATATGTATGGCAACCCAGAATTTTGGTTTTACGTACATAAGTGTTCTGTTTGCATTTCAAAGGCTTTAGATACTTACTCTTTTTGCTTTGTTCCTTATACTTGGTAAAATTGGTTGCCTGCTTATGCAGTGATACCAGAGAGTATGAATTGAGCTAAGCATAGATAGTCCTTAACTTACAATTACTGTTGGAACCAAAATTTACATTGTTAAACAAAATGGTGGTTAAATGAATTATCCCAATTATCTGTCTCTGTCTCTGTCTCTCCCTTCCTCCCTCCCTCCCCTCTCTGCTATGGTTGTTAGAAAAATCAGTTGTTAGGTGGATTATGCAATCATTAAGCAAACCATTGACTTTGCTTATCAAAAGCCCCCTGGATAGGCTGCAAATGAAAATCATATGAACTTGGGACCTGTGATTGCTGGTTTTCAAGCTCATTAATTCTGATCATCTAACTATGGAGAATATTGTGACTATGGTAGGTGCAAGCTTCTGCATAAGACACTTTTTTCAGTATCATCTTAACTTTGAATGGTCACTAAATGAATGGTTTTAAATCAAGTTCTACCTGCAGTGAAATTGGATATCGTTTCTACCTGCAAAGCTGAAATAATCAGAGATCAGATTTGTTTTTCTTTATACCCAATGTTCCTATTTTGCTTTCCCTATATAAACTTTATGATCTTTTAAATAAACTTTAAATAACTTTTTGAAGAAAACTTTAAACAACATTAAACAGTGTGTGATGAGTTGGGCTCATGAGTGTTTTGAAAAACAGAAACAAATGGTGGGTATAACAAGTAGTGTTGGCATATGGTAGCTTTAGATGGGTCTCCTTTTTCCTGTATCTTAATGGGTATTATTTTTTCCAGATTACCAATTCTTATTCCTTTTTCTGTGCTATATATAATGTATGCAACCTCCTTAGTATATAAATGGTAAAAGGTAAAGATTTCCCCTATCCAGTCATGTCCAACTCACAGAGTTTGGTGCTCATCTCTGTTTCTTTGCCAAAGGAGCCAGCATTGTCCAAATATATTTCCTGTGGTCATGTGGCTAGCCAAAAGTACATGTAATGTTCTTACTTTCCCACCGAAATGGTACCTATTTATCTACTCACATTTGCATACTTTCAAACTGCTACGTTGACAGGAGCTAAGGCATATAATGGGGACTCACTCCATTGTGTGGTACTCAGGTCTCAAACCCAGGCTTTCAGCTTTCCAACTGATGCACTCAGCCTCTTTAACTGCCGAGCCACTATGTCCACTATGAGGATGGCTGAGTCAGTTAATGATTTTTAAAAAAACATATCTCACCCATCCTGCAATTCTGGATTCTCATACCACTGTAAAGCCTATTTTAGATTTCGCTCCATGTTTACTTTGTAAATCTTTGTCTCTGAAAATTCAGCTCATCGTGTTTGCATCCCTGTTTATCATGGAGGCATTCTGTGTCAATGAAGGAAAGAGGGTCAGAGGCCATATGGCTATTTTCTAAATGTTGGTGGCAAAGTAGGATTTACCTCTGCATACAATGCTGGTATAACAAATAAGAAGTCCTGATTTCTTAGGGGACAGGAAATTATTACCCATTCAAGACTCCTAATTTCAAGGAAAGTGTTGATCAACCTTCAAACTGTTGTCATAAAAATAATTCTACAACTAGGTCAGTATTATGTGGTTTCAACCACAAGCTTGAGATTAGACAAGCAAATACAGTGAAAGCTTTGAATCAAGAGACAAAAACCACAGGAAATATTTCTAAGAATTAAAAACATGATTTCTCCCACCACCACTAGCTTAAAATGAAACAGAGCAAAATGTATGGTTGGTACTTTTTTGTTTCTGTGATGCATTAAAAACTTGTGTGCGTGCTGATGTCTTTTTGACTTAGCATGGAATAATTAGAAATGTGTAGAATAATAGGTGATTCCATTTTTCAAGAAAAGCAAATGTTAGATTGCTAAATTAGCTCTCTGATCAATCCTCTTAAGATAAAAAGTTCTAGTCTTTGCAATGTATGCTTTTTACACATTTCAATGCTTGCACGATCCATTTAATGCATTCTACTTTATGTACTTTTGCATCTTTATAATATATTTTGAACAACAGAAAAATAAGTTTGTCTTTTCACTTCATTTACTGATTCTTCAATATGCAGATAGGAAGCATTATAGTATGTGAGACACACAGGCTTTATCTTTATGATTTATTATATTTTTCAGTTAATATTGGGGTAAGTTTTAAATTTTCTGGAAAAGTAAAGCCTGCAACAATTTAAAATGGCTATTGGTATGCAGAATATATTACTCTGACCATGATAACCTGTGCAAGTAAAGTTGAGTGATAAAAAGAATTTAGTAGAATGGATTCCACTAGAGTTGGATTACAAATATATTTAAATAAACACTTTTTTAAAAATAACTTGTTTGTTATATATTATAAAAGCACCTTTGTTTTATATTTTTAGAAAAAGACAATACCAATCATATGAAAGCTACAGAGAGTAAAACAACAGGAGAATGTTGATCAATATGAAATATCACAGAAGTAACATTTTCCAGTGTATTGTTAGAATATTTTCCTTTCCCCCTCTAAATCTTCAAGTTTCAATAAAAGATAAAATATAAGGAAAATATAAGACATACACACACACAAAATATTTATAAAAAGGAAAGATGAGAAATAGAACAAAATTAGAATTGCAGGAAAAAAATATTTGGATTTTTTTTTATTTTCTATGTTTTAGATACACTAATCTCTTACTATAAAACTAACAATAATTCCCAATATTTCTATCATCAAAACAGTTCCAAACATTAAATCTTAAAATTAATATTTCATTTCTTTCAGGGTCAAGCAACCAAGTCCAGTGGTCCAATGTAAAATAATGCACTTGGGGAAAAGGAATCCTCAATCTGAGTATTGCATTGGCAGTTCTGTGTTAGCAAAAACTTCAGAAGAGAAGGATTTAGGGGTAGTGATTTCTGACAGCCTCAAAATGGGTGAGCAGTGTGGTCGGGCAGTAGGAAAAGCAAGTAGGATGCTTGGCTGCATAGCTAGAGGTATAACAAGCAGGAAGAGGGAGATTGTGATCCTCTTATATAGAGCGCTGGTGAGACCACATTTGGAATACTGTGTTCAGTTCTGGAGACTTCAGCTACAAAAAGATATTGACAAAATTGAACGGGTCCAAAGACGGGCTACAAGAATGGTGGAAAGTCTTAAGCATAAAACGTATCAGGAAAGACTTAATGAACTCAATCTGTATAGTCTGGAGGACAGAAGGAAAAGGGGGGACATGATCGAAACATTTAAATATGTTAAAGGGTTAAATAAGGTTCAGGAGGGAAGTGTTTTTAATAGGAAAGTGAACACAAGAACAAGGGGACACAATCTGAAGTTAGTTGGGGGAAAGATCAAAAGCAACGTGAGAAAATATTATTTCACTGAAAGAGTAGTAGATGCTTGGAACAAACTTCCAGCAGACGTGGTTGGTAAATCCACAGTAACTGAATTTAAACATGCCTGGGATAAACATATATCCATCCTAAGATAAAACACAGGAAATAGTATAAGGGCAGACTAGATGGTCTTTTTCTGCCGTCAGTCTTCTATGTTTCTATGTTTCCAAGTAGAAACAAAGGGTTTTTTATTCAAAGCAGTCAATTTTACCATCTCAGCCAAATTCATCTTCAACATCCATTCTTCCATTGTAGGAATAACTATAGTCCTTAGACATGTAGCAATAGCAATAAGACTTACAGTATTTATTGCCCTCTCTGTAAAGCACAGTCAACCTTAAGCTGGCTGGAATAAAAAACCTGCCATTGAGCAGTGAGTTAGCTTGCAATACTACATACTAACCACTGCAGAACTATGATTCTCTGTAAGGAATTTGTAAGTTTTTTCCACTTTATGCATACAGATGTCCTACTGCAATTGTCAAATATAGAAACAAAGTCCCATGCTTTCTTTTACTCTGTTCATCTATCAAGTGTACAAGGAAAACCTATGACTTCTATTATATATTTTTTAAAGAATCCTTAATGTTTCTTAAGTTTCTTAAATATACATCAGGCATTTTAAAGATATCTTCATTATTCTATCTGACAACTTATCAGGTATTGAATACCAAAAGTTCATCATTTGTAAAGATTCTCAACCAAATTATAACCCAGTGTAAATTTCAATCTTTACTCCACATATTCTCCCATTGATCATTTCTTTGTATCTAAAAAAATTACGTATTTAATCATCCAGTCCTTAATGCATTCATTTTTCATATTTGTTTACAATAAAGTTTATCCATCTTATTGATAACTTGGTCATCATTAGTACACAAATACAATTCAAAATCAGTTTCCTCCTTTACAATATCACTTTAGTGTTTTCATTTTCTTGAAAATAAATTAAAAATAAGAAAAGAATTAGAAATGGAAGATCATAGTTGTCAATGGTTTTCTTTTGCTAAATTCACAGAAAGATGTAAACTAGATAAGGAGAATTGTGGTTTTTGTTAGAATATTTTCTTTATCATCAAATCTTATTATCAAAGTTCTTGTTCTATCCCTTGTGAGTACTGTTAAAAGCAATTTTTGCAGCTTGGATTCGTAAACAATCGGCTGGATCTGCTAGTGACATCAGGACCCTTCCTTGGCCAGCTGTCAAGAAGTGGATTTCCCCTGGAGGCTCCATGTACAATGAAATGAGACACATGTGCAGCTTCCAGCAGCTTCACAATGAAGGAATGCAGATTTGTGAATTTGCAACTGTTTGCTTTGCACAGCCACCAGCTGCACACTTAACAGCTTATCTCCTTGTCAGCAACGCAAAAGAAAAATGAGCATAGAAGAAGAATGGTTCACAGCTCCTATGAGAATTGTTTGTTTGAAAACCATTTCAATATCTGGTATTAAAGGTTAATTTGGAGGTGGAAGAAGTAACCAATGAATTCACTTGAAGCATTCCAGCATCAGTTGATAAGCATCCTATCTCTCAACATTTTATATATATATTGGTTTGTCAGTCTTTGAGGAAGTCCTTCTGTGTCAAGATGCAAAAGTATTCTAAATGAAATATATTCTCATTGTTGGGTTCTTGGTGTTTCTCAAATCTTTAGTCCTTTCATTAGAAAACAGTCAAGTTCAGAGCGTACAAAGAACCAACAGTTCAAGATATTAATACTACTACTACTATTACTAATAATAATTTATTAGATTTGTATGCCGCCTCTCTCCGAAGACTCGGGGCGGCTCACAACAATAATAAAAGACAATATAACAGTGAAACAAATCTAAAATTAAAAGAAAAAGATATATAAAACTCCAGCAATTAAAACCATACAACACATACATACCATACATACTCTTCTGTTGAGATATGTTCTCACTGGCATACTATGAATAGCAGCAGAGCCCTGATAATTTGATCTGTGACTGGGAAGTGCTATGAATGACCACTAAACATTGTCTATGACACTGTTATATACAGTGGAACCCCGACCTAAGAGCTGCTCTACTTAAGAGCAACTCAAGATAAGAGCTGGGAGGGGAGAGATATTTTTGTTCTACTTACAAGCCCAAATTTGAGATACAAGCGCCAAGGAGCTGTCTCCTGAAGCCAAACGCTAACTTCCGCGTTCGGCTTCAGGAGACAGCTGCGAAGCGGCGCGCGTGTTTTAAAAGGTTGCAGCCGGCCTGGGGGGCTCGGGGGGGTGCTTGCAGCTTTCTTTCTTGCTCTTTTTCTTTCTCTCTTTTACCTTCCCTTCCTCTATTTCTTCTTTTCTTTCTCCTTCCCACCTTCTTCCCTCCCTCCCTCCCTTCACTCATTCCTCTCTTACTCTCCCCTTTCATAAGTTTCCTTGCTTCCTTCCTCTGTTCCTGTCCCTTCCCCCTTTCTTTATTTCTTTCTTTCTTGCTTTCTTTCTTGCTCTTTTTCTTTCTCTCTTTTACCTTCCCTTCCTCTATTTCTTCTTTTCTTTCTCCTTCCCACCTTCTTCCCTCCCTCCCTCCCTTCACTCATTCCTCTCTTACTCTCCCCTTTCATAAGTTTCCTTGCTTCCTTCCTCTGTTCCTGTCCCTTCCCTCTTTCCTTCCTTCCTTCCCACCCTCCGTCCATTCATTCACCCATTCCTCTCTTGATCGCTTAAAGCCGGTCCCTGGTGCAAAAAGGGTTGGGGACCTCTGTCCTACAGGATTGGGTGGCAGAGAAGTTGAACATATGTAAATTTAAAAGTTTAAGAAAGTTTACAAGTTAAGTGAAAGAAACTTCATTATTCATTTATATGTACATGTACATTTCTTCATTAAAAACATGTCTTTCTGCATAATTTAGACTAACTTTGTGAGTTTTTTGAGGGCTGGAACCAATTAAAATTATTTACATTAATTCCTATGGGGAAAAGTCGTTCGAGATAAGAGCTGCTCGACTTAAGAGCCCAGGTCCGGAACGAATTAAACTCGTATCTCGAGGTACCACTGTATACCCCCTATTTATAAATTATTTGTAGATTTAAGACTATCATCTTGCTTCTTGTAGGCTCAGATTCTTAGAAAGAAGTTAACCTGTGAAGGATATTGTTTGCCCTGACTATGTTCCCTAACCTAGAATTTGTCTTTCAATTGTAGTGTGAGACAATTGTCTATGATTTTATTTTTTCACTGTCCACAATTAAATTACCGTATTTTTCAGAGATAAGATGCACCTTCCCCCCTAAAAGAGGATGGAAATGTTGGTGCCTTTTATACACTGAATAAAGTCATTTTTGGCCTCCCGAAGCCCCAAACCCATATTCCATTTTTGTGAAAAATGGGCCCATTTTTCACAAAAACTGGTTGCACAGAAGGTTTGGGAGACTTGCAAAGTGCCCCTGGAAGACAGGGAGGATAAAAAATTGTTTTTCTTACTTACGTCTTTGAAAATTTGGTATGTCTTATACTCTGGTGCGTCTTATAGTTCAAAAAACACAGTAGGCAATATTAATTGTTCATATACATTCTACTTGGCATTCCAATTCCTTCCCAGTCACTGGAATACATGTATTTCACTGGGGAAACAATGAAAAATATGTGTGTGTAGCTTGTCTTGACAAGGTTAAACCAAGGTTAATTATCATATGTGGGTCTGGTAATATGGCATTGCCTTTGGAGTCTTCTACAAAAACTAAATGGGAATTCTTTCAGAAAACCTTTGTGGTATCTCTAATCCCATCCTTGGTTGCTACAGAAAAATTACATTGTGGATAAAGTTCTGTTCTGAATCATAGTATACAAGACTGACCAACAGAAATTTTGAGCTAATCCCACTTCAAACCAAGACGTGGATTTGAGAGCTCATTTCACTTTCTGTTTGTTTTCCCACCCGTCTTAGGAAGATCTGTTTAAGCATGTGGAGTTCATTTATTGTTTATATTCCTATCCCATTCAACTACAAAGGACATGCAGCAGTGTATTAATTAGACAGCCTTCGGACTCAGCAGAAATCTTATGTATTGTGGACTCCTGCTGAAGCCCCACATATCTTCTGCAGACAGATATGTTTATTTCATGAATGAAAGACATGGAAATGTTCTGCTTCAGGCAATAAGGCTGTTCCCAAAAATTTCTGCATGTTGATCTGATGCAGAGAAATCTGCAATCAGAGTGGAGAAAATAAGAAAAAAAGTTTGAAAATTAGATACAAATGCACTATTGGATGGACCCATTCAACCCCAGCCTTCAATAATGTATGAACGGGTTTGCGCAAGGTCCTTGCAACTCCTATTTTTTTTAATGCATTTTTGGAGCTGTCTCCAACTTAATTTCAGTTTCTTGGCTTTCTCAATCATTTTTGGATATTTTGATTCACAACAAGTATAATTAGAATAGGTGCAATACAAATTTAAAAAGAAAACCACCTCCTTTTGGTACAGCCCCTTGAAAATTCAAAGTCTATCTAAATTGTTAATTATCTCTGTCTGCTGCAACATTCAGACAATTTAAAGTATTAAATATAGGCCCAGCTTTCCTCAACCTAGTAGGGTAGCATTTTCATAATTCCCCCATCAGTATGGCGCCAGATTGGATATGATTAGTGTAAAAGGTCACAAGCAAACTATGAGATGATAGCATCTCATTGCTCTTTGATCTTGGCTCTTTATGTATTTTATTGTTTGTTATATTAACATCTAATTTTGCTTCAAGAACTCAAGACATGCTATTTTTATTCATTTTTAATAGAATAGGATAGGATAGAATTGAATTCTTTATTGGACAAATGTGATTGGAGACACAAGGAATTTGTCTTTGGTGCATATGTTCTTGGTGTACATTTATCTATCTATCTATCTATCTATCTATCTATCTATCTATCTATCTATCTATCTATCTATCTATCTATCTATCTATCTATCTATCTATCTATTGTTAGTTAGAGTTGAAAGGGACCATGGAGGCCATCGAGTTCAACCCGCTGCCCAAGCAGGAACCCTATAGTACACC
Organism: Erythrolamprus reginae; assembly: GCF_031021105.1. Lineage (NCBI taxonomy): Eukaryota > Metazoa > Chordata > Lepidosauria > Squamata > Dipsadidae > Erythrolamprus > Erythrolamprus reginae. Next base: position 20,316,839 of record NC_091963.1, on the reverse strand, counting down.
AGTCAAGTGGCAGTTCAATCTTCTCTTAAAAACATAAAAGATTGGTTCCAGCTACATTGCAGGAGTTAAGGGAATCCAGAGCATGATACCATGGTCTTTCGAGACTGAAGGATGTCAATGCATATAAAAGAAAATATACATTTGTTTAGAATCATAAGGCACAACACTTAATGATTGTCGCAGGGTACAAATAAGCAATCAGGAAACAATCAATAGAAATCATAAGGGTACAAGCAACAAGTTAGAGTCATATAAAGGAAGTAGAAAGGGTTGGGAGAAGAGAAGGAGTGAGCGAAGTTGGATGGGGAGAGAAGAATGTAAGAATGTAAGAATGTAGAGGGAGGAAATGGAGATGGAAGGGAGTGTAAGTAAAAGAAGAAAAAAATAAACTGATAAGATAAGAGCCGAAGTAGCGCAATAGGTAGAGTGCAGTACTGCAGGCCACTAAATCTGACTAGATCTGTAGGTCAGCGGTTCAAATCTCATCACCGGCTCAAGGCTGACTCAACCTTCCATCCTTCTGAGATGGGTAAAATGAGGACCCGGATTGTGGGAATAATATGCTGGCTCTTTTAAAAAGTGCTATTGCTAACATGTTGTAAGCCGCCCTGAGTCTAAGGAGAAGGGCGGCATAAAAATCAAATAAATAAATAAATAAATAAATAAATAAATAAATAAATGGAAAAACAAACAAACAAACAAACAAACAAACAAACAAATAAATAAATAAATAAATGAAAAAACAAACAAACAAACAAACAAACAAATACATAAATCCATAAATAAATAAATAAATAAATACATAAATAAATACATAAATAAATACATAAATCCATAACAGCATAAAATAGGTGCCAAAACAGGTGCCAAGGTGCCAAAACAGGTGCCAAGGACAATTGGTGGGTCACTGTGTGACACAGAATGCTGGACTTGATGGGCTTTGGCTTGAATTCAGCATGGCTCTTTTTATGTTCTTATGTTCTTAATAGGATATTGATTTATGACTTGCATAAAAATGTATAATTATATATGTTATTGATATGAATTTAAGGTATATCCATTGATGTATATATGGAAACTGTGCAGAAAAAAACCTAAAAAAACAAGTTACAGTCATATATTCATAAGTGGGAGGGGATGGTAATAGTAATAATCTAATAAGGTATAATGGGCTGCCTATATATCACATTGAGCTTCTATAGCTGAAGGTGGACTTGAATTTGGATCTTACTCGATCTTGTCTAATATTTTGATTTCTACATTGCACTGACAAGTATATATAACATTTAAATTAATTATTTGTACCTACCTTCACAAAATCCATTTTCCAAACACACACACACACACACACACACACACACACACACACACACATGATTGCTATCAGGTTGTGTTTTTTCGGGTTTTTTTAACCAGTGTGTTGTCTTATCTAGGATGAACCAATAACAAATGCATCTCCAATTTATATATAGGAGAAACAAACAAAGGGTTGCTTTGATATAGTGCTTGAAGAAAATATTCAGTTAATTTACCAGCAAATGCAAGATTGTGGGCCACTTATTCTCAATCCCAAATAAATAATAATTGCCAGAATTAAATGAGGAATTTGTTTGCAACTCATCAAGGATCTCAATCTCCGTTTAATGGTGCATGTTTAGATATATGTGACAACACACAATATTTTATTCATTTCCAATATTTAATTTTTAAGGTACAATTAAAATAAGCAATAGTGGTTTATTCCTATTCTACTTATTGGTTATGGCACAGAAGAAAATGTGTAAAATAATCGAGAAATTTTATAGATTAGAGAATGGTGGCAAAATTAAATACATATGGTTTAGTTTTTTGTTATATTTACTTTGTTCTTCCTGATAAGGCTTGTGGTGTTATATATTGCTGCATGATCACAACAATCTATGATAGATTAGGGCTCTAGCAATATAAAATCACCAAGAACAAAGAGAATAAGGTTTTGCATTATATTTTAGGCATAAACAAGTATTGCAATATATTTAAAAACTCTATGAATCAATGGGAAACAAGTATTTGTAGAGGAAAAAATAAATAAGTAAGGGAAAGATGGTCATCTCTTCAATATTTAACTACTTGCATCTTCTTCACCTCCCATTAAAAAAATCGACCTTTTGCACACCATATGTCTCTGAATATTGGAGTATCCCAGAATCTGAAACACTGCTGGGTAATAGGTGGTTTAAATTGAGTTATGTTTGTGTAGTGTTGAAGTTATCAGGTTATAAATCCAAAGACCAAGAGTTCTTTCTGGCAAACACCTTAGCCATGAAATCTAATGAGGTTAACATTGGCTCAGTCCCTCTCTCTTAGCTCTGGGAAGGAAGCAATTGTAGAAACCATTCTGAAATTTTGCCAATCGCTGCTGGTTCGGTGAGTGGGTTGGGGAAAATTTCTACTACCAGTTCTATAGAATTGGTTCAAACCAGCAGGAATCCACCTCTGGTCAACACTCTCTTAAAGACACCTAGGCACAAAAAGTTATTTCTGCAAAGTTGTATGTATATTATCTTTCTGAGCATGTGTAAAACAAAGGTAGGGGTCCTAGCAAGTTAATGGGCTGTGATGGAGGTTCTTCTTTTTTTAAAAATAATATTTAATATAGAACTCTGTGGCAGTCTTTGTCTTCTGTATATCACTGCATGGTCACCTTTGACTGTAGTTTGCTAAGTGTCCCTTCGACTGTTTCAAATCCTATAACTCTTTTTTATGAGACTACTCATAAAAGCAAGTCTAAGAAAAGCAAATTCCCTCTTGGCTTTGCAGAGGAAGCAGTTTGCATGCCAGGTGTTAACTTCAGATCTTCAAACATGTTGGAATATATTAATGCAAACACGACATCAGAACAGAGCCAAATTAATGATCACTGCCAGGTTATGCAGGCCACATTCTCTATTATGGGCAGCACTGAGGACTTTTGTGCTTGGTGTCTGTTATCTCACTTTCCAGATTATTAGAGAATCTGATATCAGTGGCTAATTAGGCATTTTAATTACTGATTGGGGTTTGCATAAATTATGCTGAGATGCCAAAGTCTGGCTTGCTTTATTCAACGTAATATGTCAGAGGGTGCAGGGGATTGTAACTTAATGAGATAACTGAAGCTGTATTCTCTGCACATTTCATTACTGCAGGCTCCATCCCAAAAGAGTCTCCCGATACTTGAGAATTTATCCCCCATTTAATGCATATCAATTAGCCTGCAAAAACCCTTTATCACTTCTCTGTTGCCTTTTATTGTTATTCTTTAGTAATTGAGTGAGTTCTGTCTTTATCGTGGATCATCCTTAGCTGTGTCAAAAGAATGAGATTGGTATGTGGAATTCCCCACCTACCCACCATTTCTTTTGAAAATAAGTAATATGGAAAAGCCTAAATCCATATTTACTTGGTCACATAGGAATCTTTCACAGACTTAATGGAGGCCACTAAAATGCTGGAAGAGGTACCATGTCTAGATATTCACCAGAACAGTTTCATCCAGAAGAACATACTTTAATGATGTTTTTCTTCCATAGCCTATTATTCTTCAGATTCTGAAACATCAAGAATTCACACTTTTTGGTAATGCTGAGCCCATCTAAAAGATACCAAGTTGGAGAAGGTTGGCGCATTTGCAAACTGTTCTCAGAATAAAATAGGGATTTTTTTTTTTTAAAAAAAAGCAATATATTGTATTTTTCAGAGTGTAAGATGCACTTTTTTCCTCCCTAAAAGAGGCTGATAATTTGGTTGCGTCTTATACTCTGATTGTGGTTTTTCCCCACAACCCTAACTAGCTGCTAATGAACTTTCCAGCTCTTACCTTGCAGGCTCTTTCATTGTTTCTTTCTGCGAAGAATGTTTTCTAAACCATACGTTTTTGCAGGGGGGTTTTCCATTGGTCTAACTTGCTCCAAATGTTTCTTTACACGCCTAATCAGGTACTAAAAATGTTCCCAACTTTTACCGGCTTCCAAGCTCTTTCATTGTTACTCTCTGTGAAGAATGTTTTCCAAGCCCTAAGTCATTGCAGGGTGTTTTCCATTGCTCTACTTGCTCCGAATGTTTCTTTCCAGGTGCTAATGATGTTCCCAGCTCTTACTGGCTTGCAAGCACTTTCATTGTTACTCTCTCTGAATAAAGTTTTTTTTAAAGCCCTAACCAGGCGATAAAATAGTGTGCTGGCTAAGAACACCAGCCAGATGAATACCTAGTAAGCAAATTCTTTTCCCTGTTTTCCTCCCAAAAAACTAAGGTATGTCTTATATTCTGGTGCATCTTATACTCCGAAAAATATGGTATCTATTCAGAACCTTGTTATTTGAGTAACACCCATTCTTACTCTTTCTCTTCATATCATTTCTTATTTATTTGTCAACAGTTGTAAAAAAGGAAATAGAATCTAAATAGTTTCATAGATTCACCCAAAGAGTTTGCTTGTTTCTTTCCTCCAGTTTGACCTCTTTTTTAAACTTTCCTGTCTACATGTAATCTAGTGGCACAAAAGGCAGAAATGTATATTCCCAAGGAGTAAACATGTCCAGAATATCTGGGAGAAAGGTAGGACTTCTATCAAAAAACAACACTTTTATATTCTGTACATAAAAAGACTTCTTAAAATTTACAGTGGTACCTCTACTTAAGAACTTAACTTGTTCTGTGACCAGGTTCTTAAGTAGAAAAGTTTGTAAGCAGAAGCAATTTTCCCCATAGGAATCAATGTAAAAGCAAATAATGAGTGCAAAACCATTAGGAAAGAAATAAAAGCTCAAAATTTGGGTGGGAGGAGGAGGAGGAAAAAGAGGAGGAGGACAGTTGCTGCTGAAGGAAGAAGGTGAGGTGAGGGGAATCATAAAAATCCAAAACTTTAAGGCTTAAAAAAAAAGAAAGAGGAAGTCTGAGATGGCGAGGAGAAGCATGCGCCTCCCATACATCCAGCTCCAGAAAGAGAATCCCACTCAGGCAAGAGGGGGGAACCTCCCGCTCCTTTGATCGAAAGGCGGCTCTTCCTGCTGCTGCTACCTGCTTCCTTTTCCTTCCCATGCTGAAGGGCTCCCCTCTCCTCTCAATCACTTGCTTTGTAGCCAGCGCCTTTCCTTCACTGTGGTGTTTCCTCGGTTTGGTGAAGCCGAGTTGATCTGGCTGGGGTGAAGTGCCCCCTTTTGCCTTTCTGAGCCCAGACGCTCTGGGAGGCAACGTGAGAGAGTCACCACAGCAAGGTGGTTTATTCCCTCTCCAAGCACCCAGAGAAAGGAAAATGTTTCATTCACTTTGGACTGCCAAAGCCTTCTTAAGTGCCATCGAAAGGCTCCTCTGGCAGCCAAGAAAAGCCTGAGATGGCCGGGATTAAAGTGGGAATGGCAGGAAATTGGCCCAGCCTTAGTGCCTCTCTCAAATTTTCTGGGAAATTTTTCAGGGCTCGGGTTTTTAAGTAAAAAACAGTTCTTAAGAAGAGGCAAAAAAAAATCTTGAACACCCGGTTCTTATCTAGAAAAGTTCTTAAGTAGAGGCGTTCTTAAGTAGAGGTACCACTGTACTATTGTCATATATAAAAGTAGATGCATATATGCTTGTAGGACTGAGACACATTGTCTAGAAAAGTCTGATTCTTAACTATCTAATCCAGGGGTGTCAACTTGATTTCATTGAGGGCCACATCAGGATTGTGTTTGATCTTGGGGATGGCCAGAATGAATGTGGCCAACTTGACATCACTTATATCAGGGGTGCCCTGGGATGGCCCAAGCACTCTGCCAGAGAAAAAGGGCTTCATCACGAGCTTCATTTTCTGTTTCAATGGCCTCCTGCAACCCTCTGCCAGTGAAATCGGAGCTCAGGAAGGCTGCCTGCGTCCTTGCAAGACCTGTTTTTGGCTGTGATTGTCTCCTGCAATCCTCTGCTGTTGGAAATGGAAAACATGACCCTCCTAAGCTCTATTTTTGCTGGAAGAGGCACTGTGGGCTTGTCCTTTTTCCAGGGCAACCTCAGGGGCCAAATCTAAGCATCTATGGTTTAGATCCGGACGAGGGCCTTGAGTTTGACACCCCTAATCTAACCATTATAGATAGATAGCTGAGCAATATGTGACTGAAACCTCAGGGACATATCATAGTGACATCATAGCTTCTATTTATGTTGAGACTGTTATTTGTTGTAAGCTCTAAAATAAGATTTTGCATAACATTTGGAAAAAAGCCTGAATTCTCTGTACAATGCTCAAGAAAAAAAGAGAGAGAGAATCCCAGGTAGAAAGGATGTCTCAGCTGCTATATGTTATTGTGCACATGTCAATCTCCTAGAAACATAATAGAGTATCTCATTCTTGGGCATTGAAGGATTATCTACTCTGATGTAAGCTTCCACAGTTTGATCCCATCCAAGTGTGTTGGCCCAAAACTCCCAAAATCCTTTGGGAATGATTCCGAGTTATACTGTAACACATTTGGATAGATCTAAGATGACAGTATTCTTAAATATTCCACTGAACGTGAGGTAATACCTACTTAATGTAAATCTTAAGAACCAGATATTGGTTTATGTTCATTGGTTTATTTATTTCTTAAAATTCATTTGTAGCGCAGCATACACAAAGATACTTATTCCCACAGGGATTAATTTCCAATCATTAGATTATTGTTTTCAGTACAGCATAGTCCAAACCTAGCCTAATCAGAGATATGAGACACTTTTCACGGGTACAGAGAAATATTGTGCACCTGAAAATAATTCAAAATAGATTTTAAACCAGCAAAGAAAAGCTATTACTATTGTGAAAAAAATAAAATAACACTTGAACTTTCCTGTAGAGCAGTGATCAGTGTAAAATAATCTGTAACTAAGCTGCTCACAAAATCTGATATCGTTATTCAAAATCATTTTAATAGAAAATGTGTGGCTATAGCAAAAAAATAAAATAAAAGTTAAATACCAAGAACAAAACATTGGAGTAGGAGACTAGCTCAGAAAATAAATGACCTTAAAAGTTATTTAAAGTTATCTTCTCCCATTTGTCTTTCATTCAATGACAGGACACTGACATTTTGAAACTGTGTTAACAAAATGGCTGTAATAGTAGCCATGGCCAGGGAGAAAAATCATTTTTTAAAATAATGAAATACTTCCTAACCCCTTTTCGAGTCCTTCAGCCTTAGCTGCTATTAAGAACTTTTATGCTTAGAATGTTTGACGGGTTCTGACATATTCTAAGGGAGGACCAGTGATGGGCTCCTACAGGAATGGTCAGGAACACAGTTCAGGTAGCAAAATTTGGAGCTCCACCCCAGAGCACCCAATTTGCACTGAAAGATGTTGAAACAAAATGCATAAACCACGCCCACAGTGTGGTAGTAAAAAATTTGGTAGCCCATCACTGGGGAGGACTGATTGTGGTCATGTAAGTTCAAAATCTGGGTTCCCATTTAACTTCAAGAAAAGAAATGAAAAATATAGATTGAAGATAAGGAAATAGTTTGAACCAATTTATTTATTTATTTATTTATTTATTTATTTATTTATTTAGTTAGTTAGTTAGTTAGTTAGTTAGTTAGTTAGTTAGTCCAATACATAATACACATTGAAGAGAAAGATATGTAATAATATAAGTAAAGAAAAGAATAGAAGAAAAGATTTAAAAGTATAGGTGAACAAATTTGAAAGGAAGAAAAGATAAATGAGGTAAGGAGAGACAATTGGACAGGGGACGGAAGGCACACTAGTGCACGCCCCTTACTGACCTCTAAGGAAGGCACTCTGATGCACGCCCCTTACTGACCTCTAAGGAACATGGAGAGGTCAATTGTGGATAGTCTAAGGGGAAAATGTTGGGGGTTAGGGGTTGGCACTACTGAGTCAGGTAATGAGTTCCACGCTTCGACAACTCGGTTGCTGAAGTCATATTTTTTACAGTCAAGTTTGGAGTGGTTAATATTAGGTTTGAATCTGTTATTTGCAGCAAAAATGCTAAAATATTTACTACAGGACTATCAAAGACTTATAAATGTTTATGGAAATTCTCAGTCATCCAGTTCATGGTTGTTCCTAAGATACTTTCTTTGTTTCACTTTTCATCCAAGAAGCTTCTTAAATTCTGAAGAACTGAAGAGAATTCAACAGATCTGAAGAAACATTTTAGAAGAGAAGCGAAACATCTTCAAACAAAAACAAAGAAAGTTGCCTTTTGAAAAAGCACCTTTGGTACAGATTTCTAGGTAGCCACAGACACTCATCGCCAAAAGAAATATATGTATTCTATCGGGAAGTTGTCCATCCATTAGGCAAACATGCCAAACATATTTTTACTAACAGTGAAGTGAACCCTGGCTTTGAAGGCCCATTTTGATAAGAATGCAGAAACTGATACGGTGATATGCTGAAACTTAAGTGCACTCAGATGGATACCACTGATCCAAAAGGAAGACCTACTTTAGTTCTTAAACTGAAACCACATTACTGCAATAAACAAGTGAATTTAACTTGAATGGCACAAAAGGATAGTAGAGAAGTCACAAGTCATAAACTTGTCAGAAATACAAAGAATTTTCCCTAGTGAGGAAGAAATATATTTGGGGAGCGGGGGGAGAAGGAAATAAAAGAGGATGAAAGTCATGACCTAACACATAATCAAGGAACTGAAATGTCTGAAAAATAGAAATGCTTTCATCCCAGCAGGGAACTATGTACATGTCAGACAGTGTATAAAAGAGGAAGGGGGGAGAGAGAAAGAAAGAGAATAAATCAGAGACTTATAGAATATACGATTAGGGGAGGCATGAAGGTCATTCAGTCCAACTCCCCAATGACTACAGAAATTCATTAAGTCCATGTTTCTCAACCTTGGGAACTTTAAGATGTGTGGACTTCAATTCCCAAAATTGTTGGCTGGGGAATTCTGCCAACATTGGGATGCTGGCTGGAGAATTCTGGGAATTAAAATCCACAGATCTTAAAAGTTCCCAAGGTTCAGAAAAACCGCACTAAGCCACCCTTGACTAGGAAGGGAATCCCTCCAGAACACCCTACAGATTTAGATCAGATTTTCCCATTGGGCACTCAATATCTCTCAAGATGTTGGGGTTGCAATTCCCAGGCATCCTGGTTATTCTGTTTAAAAATCCCAGAAATTGAGAAGTAGAGAAGTTGCAATATAGTTGGTAGATGATTGGAAGAGGATAAATGTGCATTGGCAAAAATAGTAGCTATAGATTCTGAACTTGGGGAATACCTGGCCGGTGACTTATACCCGGCCTGTTTTGCAGCTGGGCCAGGGAGACACGGTCCTCAGCGCAGCCGCCATCTTGGAAAGGCCGAGATCTCGCGAGATTTCGCGAGATCTCATCCAACTTTGGGAGGCTTCGGACTACCCGATGACATCATCCATAAAAGGGCTGGGCAGGCTCCAGGGCCTCCTTTTCGCCCTGGACAACATCAAAGGGAACCCACCCTCCCTATCTTTCAGTGTGCCAACGGGGGTCGCTCTTAGGGGGCCCGAATAGGAATTTTTGGCGGTCTCGGTACTTTCTGCGGCCGTTTTTTCACCTATTCCACACTGCGGCGACGGATAGGCGGTTAGGGGGTGCTTCGCCCCCTGTTTAGGCTAATTGGCTTACCTCTGGTCATTTGGGTAGGCAGGTTAGGGGCGGAAAACTGGGTGGTGGTTTAGCAACTGCGTGTTCTCCGTTGGGCATCTTTGGGGATGATTGACAGGTTCTCTCCAAAGGCTCATGGTTTAAGCGACCTGAGCAATTGGGGGGAACCTGTCTTTGGGTCCCGCCAATTCCTTCCCCTTGTAGGGGTAAGAAGGCGGGACCTCCCACATGCAGGTGCATGGCAGTGACTCAGGTGAGGGCGTGGCCCCTCACCTGGATCAGCATGGAGCTACGCCCATAAGTTGACCCGGAAGTTTTTCTGATGTCATTTTCCACCCCGGAAGCAATTGTTTGACCCTGCGGGTCCTTGTTAGGGTTATAGTTAATTATGCTAATTTATGCTAATTTATTTGAATAAATTATGCTAATTTAATTAATAAAAATGACCCATTTTAAATCCAGCTCTTGTGTCCGTGTCGTTACTCCGACTCTGCTGCAATACCCAATTGTATAAATTGCTTTTTCTTGTCTTTAATGTCATTGTTACTGTTATAGATAAAAATAACAATCACTTTGCTTTTTCTTTTGTTCTTTCAACCTACATATAAACCATCAGCAATACTTAAAGGAGTGATCCTCATTATTCCCATTTCACTCAGTACTGGGATAAGTGATCTGTCTTTACTTAGATATTAGTTAGTATTGAAACTAATTGCACAAAAATATCATATTGTGCAGAACTTCTGGCTCTGACATCACGCCGGTGCAAGCATCCAAAAAGTGTGACAGTTAGAAGGAAGCAAAAAGTAAAAGCAACAAGGTGTATTGATGATAAAGGAGTGAGAAAGAAAGATCTTCTTTATTGATGAAGGCAATGAATAGATGAATGGAGAAAGAAAAAAATGAGAAGTGAGATCCTAAATTAGCGATAGCACTTAGAATTATATACCGCTTCACAGTGCTTTACAGCCTTCTCTAAGTAGTTTACAGAGATTAAGCATATTGCCCCAACAATCGGGGTCCTCATTTTACCCACCTCAGAATGATGGAAGATCAGCCTTGAGCCTGGTGAAATTTGAATTGGTGAACTACAGCCAGCAGTCAGCAGAAGCAGCTTGCAGTACTGCACTCTAACCACAGCGCCACCAAGGCAATTGATTGGAAAAGCGGTGAATTCAAGTTGGAAAGGAGAAGGCAAAGTAAGTGTAATGATTGGAGAAGAGAAGGTCTGAGAAGGGACTGAGGAAACTGATCCTGGACTGTGAAAGAGAAAAAGGGAAGGAGAAAAAGAGAGAGGGGACTTTCAGAGAGGGGATGTGGAGATTTGGAAAAAGAAAGCAGAAGGTCAGGAAACAAAAAGATGGAGAAAGGCAGCGACTGATAGAAGGAAACGTGTAGGACAGTAACAGTGCAACAAAGGGAACAACAACATCTTGAGAGCCTGGGGAGAAAAAAAGACAAAAGAAAGCATGATTAGTTGAGGAGAAACTTAAAACCTTGATTAAAACAGTTGAAAGAGAAAAGAGAATATTCTTTTTTTCCCTTCTTTACTTTACATACTTTATTACTCTATTATTCTTACCACTCCTTTATTTTATTTTATTTCATTACTATTCATTACTATATTTATTACAATAACAATAATTATAACATTATAATATTATTAATATATATTATTATTATATTTCTGTGATACCATGGAAATACATGATAAAAGGGAAACCGAATTTTATAAAATATGGAATAATTGGTACAATTGGTTTGAACACAAAAACAAATTTAAATAACCAGTTATGCATATAGAATATAAGGTAAAAGGCAGATAGATTGAGAAAAGAAATTACATGATAGAGAAAATTGTAATAGGTTTAAGAAATATGTGAATATAGATAAATTAACAAATGAAAGATATAGATACACAGAAGACATACCAATGTGCATTGCTGTTAAATGAATATCAATATTAACTATTTAGGTTTTGTTATGTTATGTGGTACTTTTAAATGTAGATTTTGTATATATGTATTTATTTGTATTTATATATTTTTAAAACTGCTCAATAAAAATATTTTTTTAAAAAAACCATATGCTAATCCCAAAATTGGCAACTTTCAAATGTGTTAACATTTAGACTTTGTACGGGTTATGAATTCTGAGAGTTGTAATCTGAAAATGTTGGTATAGATATTTTCATCTTTTAACTAGTTGCAATATTTTTAATATTTTAAGTTGTTGTTTAACTCTGTTTCTGCTTTCCAAATCTGTGATTCATCACAAATTTGTTTTTCTGGAAATGTCACTGTTCAAAAGCTAAATGCATTACACATTTACTGGAATACGCTCTGGGCTTTTACTAAACCTCATAGATTTCATTTATATGCTTTCTTCGTATTTAAAAATAGAAAAGACAGTTCTGGAGATATTTTCTGGTGATTAGACCAGAGGTTAGCAAGTCATTACCCCAGGGTTTTATTCTCAGCATTATTCTAGTGTCTGTGACCTTCAGGAAACACAAAAGCTGCTTTAGTGTGCCTGATTTTTTTTTTAAAAAGAGCTTTGCAGTTCCTCCTGGAGTTTTGCTGTGGGATTTACATTCTCCCTCTCTCTTCTAACATTCACTTTGTGATAGGGTAAAGTTTCACAACTCTATTAATCATATTCAAGACCTGGAATGGGCAGAACATCATGGTTAGCATGGACATTTTTCAACTTGGATTCAACAGGAATAGAAGTCAGTTCTTGGAATGTTGCATCCATCTACAATATCACTTGTAAGGACAAAACAACACCTGGAGTCCTTGAAATATTGAAATGTCTCTCTCTTTGTGTGTGTGTGTGTGTGTGTGTGTGTGTGTCTGAGCTTGTCTGTGGGATAAGCTCTATTTTTTGCATTTATATGGAAGATTTTAGAAGCAAAACATGTGCAGTATGTCTTATTTGATTGATTGATTGATTGATTGATTGATTGGGTGGGTGGGTGGGTGGGTGGGTGGGTGGGTTGGTTGGTTGGTTGGTTGGTTGGTTGGTTGGTTAGTTAGTTAGTCAGTTAGTTAGTCAGTTAGTTAGTTAGTTAGTTAGTTAGTTAGTTAGTCAAGTATGTATTGCTAGTATACAAAGATATAACAATGTTTATATACAAGATATTAGTAAGAGAGAAACATTAGGACAGTGGATGGAAGGCACTCCGGTGCACTTAAGCATCCTCCTTACTGACCTCTTAGGAATAGGGAGAGGTCAACAGTGGATAGTCTAAGGGTAAAGTTTTTGGGGATAGGTGATGATACTACAGAGTCTGGTAGTGAGTTCCATGCATTAGCAACTCAGTTACTAAAGTTGTGTTTCCTGCAACTGAGTTTGGAGCGGTTTACTTTAAGTTTGTATCTGTTGTGCGCTCAGCAGTGATGGGGTATGGTCAGGAACGCAGTACCGGTAGCAAAATTTGGAACTCCATCCCAGAGCACCCAATTTTCAATGAAAGATGTTGAAACAAAATGCATAAGCCACACCCACAGTGTGGTAGTAAAAATTTTGGTAGCCCATCACTGGCGCTGGGGTGTTGTTGTGGTTGAAGCTGAAGTAGTTGATAGGAAGGATGTTGTAGCAGATGATTTTATGGGCTATGCTTCGGTCATGTTTAAAGCGACGTAGTTCTAAGCTTTCTAAAACTAGGATTATAAGTCTAGCTGTGTACAACCTATTCCCACAGCCGACTTACCGGCCGGTGGGGTTTGCGGCGATCGGCGGTGAAGGAGGCCGCCATGTTGGGGGGCGGAGTCACGGCACCCACGTTGGGGCGCCGTGACCATGTGGTGCGGTGCGTGGGCACCGATTGGCCGGGCGAGCAAGGCAGCCCTATAAAAGGGGGCTGCCTCGTGGCGCAGCAGTCTCGCCCGGAGCATCGTGAGGCACCCACCCACCCTCCCTCTGTTACAGGGTGCATATGATGGGTCGCCCTCCGGGGGGCCGAGTAGGAATTTTTTGCAGTCGCAGCAGAATTGGACGAGCTGCGATTGTTTTTTCGCCTACTCCACTCTGTGCGTGGGAGTGTGGTTAGGGGGTGGCCCCACCATCTAGTGCCCCCCCCTTAGGGTCACTGGGGGGGGAGGGGTGGCCGATAGGGGGCGGAAAATAAACTAAATAGCAACTGGTGAGCTCCTTTAGGGGCACCTCTACTGAGGTGAGGGGCGAGCTCCTTCTCGGATTACAGGGCTCGACCGGCCTGGGTTCGGGGAGTGAGTCGCTCCTGTGGCTTGCTTGCTGGAGTTTAACATAGACCAGTAGCGAGCCATCCCACACGCCAGGGGTGGCGTAGTAACGGTGCAGGGGGTAGGTGTAGTTTACCATGACCCGCACCCAGTTTCAAGGAGTTTTCGCCCGAGGGTTGCTCTGTCTGAATTGGCTTACGTTATTCCGCCCCCATTTGATTTTGCACCCTGCAGGTCATGTGGGGTTAATGGTTTAAATAAGTTAATAAGTTAAGAAGTTAAGTTATTTGAATAAAAAGTGACCCCGTTATACCCACACCTTGTGTCCGACTATTACTCCGCCTGCGCCGCAATGTCTTAAATAGATTGTAAGCATACTTCGAACCTTTACACCTACCCAAATGAAGCTGCTTTTTTTTTGTATTTAAGAGGGATATTGAATGACAATTCCCATACTCTATTTTGAAATATAAACACAGATATAACAAAATTGGAAAGTCCAACCTCCTGCTCAGGCAGGAAATTCAATACTATTTCAAACAAATGTCTAGTCTTTTCTTAAAAATTACAATTTATGGAGGCAAGTTGTTCCACGGATTAATTGTTTTAACGGGGAAATTTCTCCTTAGTTTCAGGTTGGTTCTCTCCTTGATTAGTTTCCATCCATTTTTCTTGTCCTGACTTTTGGTGCTCTGGGACATATTGGAAGACTGCTGTCATGTCACATCTAGTCATTCTAGACAAATGCAATTCAAGCAAACATTCATAAACAACACAAAGAAACAACATATTAAAAAGGTTGGTAAAAAGTTTTAGACCAAGGTTCTATAACCTCCAATTCATGAATCAGCATCATTTGCATCATATGCAGGATTCAGATAGCATAGAAAACTACCTCCCCTTCAGTCTATGGAAAAAAAATACACCAGTAAGACATTTTTTAGTTTTTGTTTTTATTGCTGTGTTATGATGAGGGATTTTCTGTTTTCTGTCCCCGAATCTTCTTCCTCCAAGCAGTATTGGTTCCTCAATATTTTGTGATTGCTGCAACAGAATCCATGAAACACCCTGTTGCTTAATTATATATTACATTGACAATTTATGAGTTGTACATACCTTCATTATTTGAGGCCTCAATTTAGAATGCAGAAATGCAGAAAAAGCAATTGTTGTCGGCCTGCCTCCCATTGAGGACCTGTATACTGCATGAGTCAAAAAGAGGGCCATGAAAATCTTTTACTGCCCCTCGCATCCTGGACATCAATTGTTTCAACTCCTACCCTCAAAACAATGCTATGGAGCACTGCACACCAAGACAACTAGACACAAGAACAGTTTTTTCCTGAACTCCATCACTCTGCTAAACAAATAATTCCCTCACCTCAAACTATTCACTAAGGCTGCATTACTATTACTGTTAGTCTTCTGATGTTCCTATCACCCATCTCCTCCAACTTATGACCAAATCATTAATATAATGATTTATATTAATATTGATTGTTTCCTGATTGCTTATTTTTACCCCAAGACAATCATTAAATGTTGTACCTTATGATTCTTGACAAATGTATCTTTTCTTTTATGTACACTCCACCAAAGACAAATCCCTTCTGTGTCCAATCACAATTGGACAATAAAGAATTCTATTCTATTCTATTCTATTCTATAATAGAAATGTATCATTAGGATTATGGTAGCCCTTATGCTACACTTCACTACACAAAAGAGAACACAATTTCAGCATATATTCTATGGTTTGTTTCTGGTTCGTAGTGAAGAAATAATGTGTAAAATACTTACGGTATCACATGATACATAAATACCTACAACCAAGCCAGTTGATCCAGTTAATGTTCAGCCTCACAAAAAATGTCACCGGATAAAATAGATGAAAAGGTATCTTGAATACTAATCAGAAGACAGTCCAACTGTTTTAAACAGTGGGTAAGCTAGTTGTTTTTCTACAAAGGAGCAAGTCTTCGGCAATGTCATAAAAGTTTTACCAATGGCTTCCCCAATGCCTTGGTCTCCCCTTCAAAAAAATGATTATTTGGAAGGGGAGAAGTGGCATTATTTCAAGTTCATATTGGATTAGAGTATTTCTTGAGAGACTAATGAATTTTGTGTCACTGTTTATCCTCACATAGATCTTTAAAAATAATTTTCAAGGAACTGTTTAAAAAATGCTCACAGTGAAGCCAAGTTGTCACTTTCCTGACAGTATGACACTGATTGGTACTTTGCATTTGCTATGGTCTCTTCATTTATCTGACATCCGGTATACAGCGTTCCCTCGCTTTTCGCGGGGAATGCGTTCCGAGACCGCCCGCGAAAGTTGAATTTCCGCGAAGTAGAGATGCGGAAGTAAATACACTATCTTTGGCTATGAACAGTATCACAAGCCTTCCCTTAACACTTTAAACCCCTAAATTGCAATTTCCCATTCCCTTAGCAACCATTCAGATTATTACTCACCATGTTTATTTATTAAAGTTTATTTAAAAAAATATTTATTAAAGGCAGACAAAAGTTTGGCAATGACATATGACGTCATCAGGTGGAAAAACCCGTGGTATAGGGAAAAAACCCGCAAAGTATTTTTTAATTAATATTTTTGAAAAAACTGTGGTATAGACCAGTGATTTTCAACCTTTTTTGAGCCGCGGCACATTTTTTACATTTACAAAACCATGGGGCACATTGAAGGGGGGGGGGGCTAAAAAAAGTTTGAACAAAAAAATTCTCTCTCTTCCTCCCTTTCGCTCTATTTCTCTCTCCCACTTTCTCTCCCTCTTTTTTTCTCTCTCCATCCCTCTTTCTTTCTCTCTTCCTTCTTTCCTCTTTTTTGCTCTCTTTCTCTCTCCCTCCCTACTTTCCTCTATGTCTTTCTCTCTCCCACCTTCCCTTCCTCTCTTTCTCTCTCTCTCTTTCTCTCTCTCTTGCTTTCTTTCTCTCTTGTTCTCTTTCTCTCTCTCTTTCTTTCTTTCTCTTGCTTGCTTTCTCTCTTGTTTTCTTTCTCTCTCTCTTGCTTACTTTCTCTCTCTCTTGCTCTTTCTCTCTCTTCTCTCTCTTTCTTTCTTTCTCTCTCTCTTGTTTTCTTCCTCTCTCTCTAAGCTTCGCGGCACACCTGACCATGTCTCGTGGCACACTAGTGTGCCACGGCACACTGGTTGAAAAACACTGGTATAGACTTTCCGCGAAGTTCGAACCCGCGAAAATCGAGGGAACACTGTAATGAATAAACGATTGAATAAAAACAAACAAACAAATCCCCATTCCCAAATAATTTTGCTACTGGACAATTTTACAGCAAAATCAGAAAATTATATTATTATTACCAGAGAGTAGAATTCACCTAGCTCATATTAACAAAACAAAGTTTTCTTGTTTTCTTCTGAATCAGCCTTTTCCAAATCTGGGTTTCCAGAAGTTGGTGGTTGCTCCACTTGTCATTTCTAAGATGCACTAGCTAACCCAATTACCTCGAGAGATCTTCTAATTTCTTTGTCTTCAGCAACCCATGTGTAACTGACATTCTGATTGTCACTCTTGAGGTCTCTGATTTGTTTTGCTTCTGTTTTAATTTTTTGTTTGTGATTTGTGCTTTGTTTCTCCTTCTCCTTTTGGACTAATTAATACGACACCTCAGTGGGTCAGAACATTGGGGTGTTGTAGAAAAACATCTAGTTGATTCTTACAAAAGAGATTAACCCCCTTATTCTATGGTTGAGAAGGAGTCAATCTACATGTCTCATTAAACAAGTATCCACATAGGAAGTCTTCGGCAGGCATGAGAGCTGAACCAGATCCTCTGGGCAAGAGACTAGTGTTCTCTCCATCTTTCTATGCAAAATGCATCTTTGTATAGTTTAGAAACAGAGATGTAATCGCAGAAAACAAAGGGCTTGTATATGTCATACACATGATAGCTGGCTGCATAGAAAGAACTCCAAGTACTAGTCAGGGAGAGAATAAAGGGAATAACAATTTAATTAGGAAAAGTCAGCATGGATTCACAAAAGGGAATTCGTGCTTAACAAACGATAATGGGATTTCCAGAGCTGTAATAAAAACTGCTGACAGAGGAAGAGAGACCTTCCAATTTACCTGGATTTTTTATGCAAAGAACTCTTTCTTCCCTCCCTAATCACCCCTTCGGAGCTTGGTACAAGGATAAAAAGCAACCTATTTTTGTAAAAGTAAGGAAGAGTTTTTCAGAAAGAAGATGCCAATTTTTGCAAAAGCAATGCTCTCAATAACAACCAAAAAAAAGATTATTATTAACTGTTAGCAATGTTTATAAATCAATCTTAATCATATTACTATTACAAGTACTGCTGTTAGATGTCATGAATGACTAGAAAGAGAATACTAAATACAACTGTATTTGCAATACAGGTATATGTCACCCAATCTTAAAAGTCTCTGCCTGTTTTATAGTTACAATGTGAACTATAAAATAGACTGGTTGATTGGTTATATGCAGAAACCACAGCAAAATAAAAGCAATCCAGAATAAAAAATTTCCAGCAATATCAACGAGGGTGCTAAACCTTTTGTAACCTGGCACCCTCTAAAAGAATTGTTTAGCCTACAATTTTCAGAAGTCATTCTAGTGCATTGCCAATCTAACACTTTTTGAGAGCATCCAGCTGAGAAAGGCTGCTTAATCAAACTAATATTTAAGGATTTAAAGGATTAAGGTTAAAAAAAATAGTAACAATTTTACTCTTTGGGATTAGCAAGCAATCATGAACAAAGAAAAGCATTTTGCAAGATAACTCCAGCCTGGACTAAATTTATTTGTATAGAATGTCGGGCTTAGTCTAGCAATATTGGCTTGAAAATATTAGTTCATGTTCATTGCAAGATGTTACAGACAGTATTGCATATAATTTTATTAGCTAGAAGTTGCTGCTTTAGAATTAATTAGCTCAATGTAAATGTTACAATGTAAAAGTTTTCATATTTATTTATTAAATAATATTGTACTACTGTATTTTTATACATAGTTGGGGTGGCGCAGCAGGTAGAGTGCTGTACTGCAGGCTACTGAAGCTGACTGTAGATCTGTAGGTCAGTGACCTTCCATCCTTCCAAGGTGGGTAAAATGAGGACCCGGATTGTGGGGGCAATATGCTGGCTCTGTTAAAAAGTGCTATTGCTAACATGTTGTAAGCCTTATAATCACATGCCCTCAACATTCCAAATAGCCTCACCCCAACTCAAAATCTTCAGAATTTATGGTCTATACTGAGTACAGTAAATTGATTAGTCCAAGAAAATATTGCATAGATTGAGGAATAGTGTAAAGAAGACTACTGGCATTTCTTTAATGCCAGCATAGGCAACATAAGGTGAGTTTCTAAAGATGAGCTTATGAATCAG
This sequence comes from Erythrolamprus reginae, assembly GCF_031021105.1. Lineage (NCBI taxonomy): Eukaryota > Metazoa > Chordata > Lepidosauria > Squamata > Dipsadidae > Erythrolamprus > Erythrolamprus reginae. The sequence continues at coordinate 20,297,647 of NC_091963.1, read as the reverse complement.
CCAACAAGACATAAGAAAATATATACAAATACATCTCTGGATTAATAGTAAACCTTCTACTGTACCCTCTACCAATAGCAAATCCTCCATAGTACTATTTAAACAGGCATATTATTAGTTATAACCTGTCTTCTTGAATGTATGGGGTTCACGCGGTCCAATTGCTGTCTGACATTCAAATCTGTCTGGAATTTTGGAAATGATAATTGACTTCAAAGAAGGAAAGGGCTTATTTGAACATCAGAAAGAAATGGCAAATATGAGCTCAACATGTCGGGCAGTGACTAGAAGAGAGTCACAAGGATTAGCATTAAGATCAATTTTGTTCACTTTATGTATCAAGCAAGAAAAAGTGATAAGTGGATTATATTCACTGCCGACAGAAAGTGGCAGGGCAGTCAAAACAAAGAGGAAGGGCAACCAAATTCAGAACAGAGGAGTGAAATAAGTAGCTTGTGAAATTCAAAGTACATAATGTAAGGTAATGAGTCTAGCGATCAGAAAAAAAAACTAGCAAAGAAAAAAATGGAACAAACCCTGAATAGTAATATATTTTGAAACATTAAGCTACAATAGATCTAAGATCAATGGTAATCAGACTGCAGTTCCATCAACGAGAAGGATGAATGGAGCAGTCAAAATAATACATGATAATGTATTATGGAGCAGTCAAAATAATAATAATAATAATAATAATAATAATAATAATAATAATGCAGTCAAAATAATACATAATAATAATAATATAGTTTATTAGATTTGTATGCTGCTCCAAGTCTTCGGAGAGGGGCGGCATACAAATCTAATAAATAGTGATGGGCAAACGCAATGGTGTTCAGGTTCGGCAAGTTCTGCTGAATTTTACGCAAAATTTGGCTGAACCCGAACCGAACCTGAACCTGAACGGGGAATTCCTCCCATGAAGAGATTCCAGGGGTGGAGCTTTGATGTCACAGGCAGGTTGCTAAAGACGCCAAGGTGATTACTTCCTGGATTCCATGGAATCCAGGAAGTGATCACCTTGGCGTCCTTAGCAACCTGCCAGTGATGTCAAAGCTCCACCCCAGAATCTCTTCATGGGAGGGATTCCCCAGCTCCTTCAAAGGGAGATCTTCACGTAAAAATTAACATTGTTATTTTTATGAAAAAGGACACCGCAGCGGTGCTGCAAGCAAAGGGCGGTCCTTTCACGTAAAAATAAACATGGAATCCAGGAAGTGATCATCTTGGCATCCTTAGAAACCTGCCGGTGACGTCAAACCTCCGAACGCTGAACACGACCCCGAACTTTGCCCGAACTTTGGAAAAATTTCATGTTCGTGTTTGGCATACCGAACACCCAAAAATTCGGTATGGACCCGAATTGTGCAGGTTCAGTTCACCCATCACTATTAATAAACTATAAACTATAATACATGATAGATCTAAAATGTCTTGTTTACATCTAACATACTTCAGTATGTAACATTACATTTTATATGCTGCTACTATATGGAACTCTGTTTAGAGAAGATAGACTTTGGTCAGGTTGCGATAATGAACAGGTAAGGAATTGATTTTGGGTAAAACTAGTGGTCATTATCACAAGGATCAAAGCAAGGGATGAAAAAGAAAGATAGGTTGCCTTGAGGAAGGCAATCATATTCCAGGAAGCAAAACAGAATAGAACTTTTCTACAAGACAGCCTGAGTTGCTGCAAATGAAAGTGAGCAGAGATTTGAACTTCTAACTAAGGGCCAGGTACCAAAGGAATGCTCAGTTGAGCAGAGAAAACTTAACCAGGGCAGTGGTAGTAACCTTAGTGGATGTAAGCTGCTTTGAAAAGCATCTGACATGTTTTTTTCTCAAAAGGCCCTCTTTCTCACCTGCAGGTGTATCTATTAACCTTGCCTGAGGAAGTAGACAAGTAAATCTATAATATATCCTGCTTCATAGGATCATGTCAAAAGTCCATTATACCCAAGAAAATGTTTCCCTCCTTGGTTTTAAGTGGTATTACTTGGGAATAAATTTAGTGTTGATTGTTTTCAGCACCAACTAAAATTCCGAATATACATTTTTAATTTTTCTCCAACATAGAATAAAAAACCATGCTTATAATAAAACATTTATACAATTTTCTTTTTCTGTTAATCATTCAATGGAAGCTCTTATTTTTCTTCCCTTAAAAAGCATTCTGTAAAACTTATACAGCATTATCAAGTAAAAAACCTCAAAATAACAATCTTTTTTCCACCTTACACTAAAAAATTACATTACAATGTCAAACTCTCTTTTATGCAATTCTTAATTCAAACTTTCATTTCTCCATTAAAGTAATTAATCCAATATCAACTTATCATATGATTGCTAGAGATTCTACATATATCTAAAATAGAAAGAAAACTTCTCACAATATATCACATAGACTATATTAGAAAATTCTATATGTTTAAATTCTTATCAATAAGTAAATTTTTGTGTTATATAATTGTATAATAGTGCCACCAATTCTTATCTTGACATCTGGCTAACAATATTTTAATTCAATTTTCATATCTCATTTCCCCCAAAATAACAAAGTATTAATATTTAATTATCTTGTAACTTTCCATTCAGTCATAAAAGTTCCCCCAAATTTTATAGTAATCAGAATCTTGTTTATCTTTAAGTTTCAAAGGCAATCTATTCATTTCTGCACAATCCATATTTTTTCTCAAAACTTCCCTTTCAGTTGTTACCCTGTTCAATTTCCAGTTTTGCTGCACAACTAAAATTAATTATTATTTTGGTTTTAAAAAATTCATATGGATTGCTTGTCTGACTGACTTATATGGTCTATATATATGCTTTGTGAATTATCTAAAAAGACAAACCATTTTGCTTAGTAACCAATCCAAATTTGTTTTGATAAAGCATTTCATAGTCCTATTAGACACCATCACTTTTTTTGTACTGATCAATCTTCCTGGGTCACTTGACTTTTAAAATAATTGGGATGATAACATGATGGATATTAAAGCATAACCTTCCAGAAATAATATACTGTATTTGTTATATATGCATCAATACTTCTGGATTCCATGATACAATTGGTGCAGTAAACAGAATGCTCAAAGGCTAGGCCATCTTGAATAAAAAGTTATTTTATAAAAGGCGTGACTACTATGGCAACTACCCTATGCATGGGAAAATTTTCTTTGGCAAAAAAAAAATTCCTTTGTGTCTTTGTTAATCACACTCTTTCAACACTTAAAATATGTCCCCACCAAAAAGAGTATCTACCATTGGTATTAAAGGCTGCATAAATAGAGGGATAGAATTAAGATCATATGAAATGTTAATACCACTTTATAATGCCTTGGTAAGGCCAATGGGTGGATTCTAACTTACCTAGACAAAATTGGCTAAACAGAAACAATGCTAAACAGAAATCAGAACCTTTTAAGGGGGACAGAGAGAGAGATAGAGAGAGATAGAGATAGATAGATAGATAGATAGAGAGAGAGAGAGAGAGAGATGAAAAGAAGGCAAAATCATAGTCTATTATGCATCTATGACCTGAAAACACAAAAACAGGTCTGAAATTTCTATGACTTGCTCCTCTCATCCTTGAAATAAATGTTTGCTGAACTGTAAAAAAAACATGCTATTGACCATATTTCTGTCAGAGCAGATTCAGACTGGCTGTGCATTATCACCATGCATTTTAGTTTGTATCAAGAGATTTCAGCTCAAAACCTGTAGCAACTAGTAGCTGACCAATCTTGGTGTTTGGAAAAAAAAATCTTTCCTCATCACAGTCTGCCAATCTGCCCTGCAAAACCAGTTCCCATCAGCAGTGCTCACTGGGACATGTCTAATGATAGCTTTGCTTTCCCTTGAGTCTGCAAGAGAGGCTGCTGAACACACAACAGTATGCTATATAACGAGGAAGGTGGGGAGGAGGGAAAGAGAGAAAAATGTCCAGGGAATTGTAGTCCTTGGTGAACTCAAGTACAGACAAAACTTTCTTCCTTCTATCATATTCCAAGTTAATCTAAATGCATTACAGACCACAGAATCACAAATTGTATTTGATTATTTATAACCACAAAAGAAATGAAATAATCTTGGACTTGCAAATCTCCTCCCTCCCTCCTATCCTCCCCACTCTCTCTGACACACACACACACACACACACACACACTGAGAGAGAGAGAGAGAGAGATTGAGAGAGAGAGAGAGAGAGAGAGAGAGAGAGAGAGAGAGAGAGAGAGAGAGAGAGAGAGAGAGAGAGAGAGAGAGAGAGAGATATGCTGCATATAAAACATGGCAATGCGAACCTCCTTTATGGAAATGGAAGATTAATGTGTGATGAATTTATAATACTGTAGTATTTGGAAAGCCTTGTGAGCTTACTCCAAATTTGTGCATTGTAATTTTGCTGTACTGCACATCTTTACATGGATTTTAAATCCAGCTTGACTAAATATAGGAAGATTTCCTACTTTTGTTGCTGTTAACAATATTCATAATGATCTTAATGCTTCCAAAGATAGACTCAATTTTTATAATATACCCCACCAATTGTCAGATATAAAGAGAAAGATGACATATCTAAATTTTGGAAATATTCTGATATTAGTCTGCCGAGATGAAAGGAAAAATGTGAAACTATCCAGCATTGTCATCTATCAAAGCTTTTGGATGAATACAGTTATGTATATAACCTAGATAAAGCTACATCAAAGTCATAATTAGGGAAATGAGCATCTTAGCAGATATTATAGTAATGGCTCTGAAGCAAATACCTTTCCCGTGGTTTCCCAGAGGTGTGCAGAATCATGTAGAGTAGATGATAATGATCTTTTTCAATGTCCTGATGAAATTGGTTTTTTTCTTGGTCATCGGTCAAACAACAGCAACAACAACTTTTGTTAATTCTCAATTTTAGCAATCTTTTTTTTTAGTTGCTTTATTTTAACACTGCAGTTTGATTATTGAATTTATTAAGGAAAACAGTATCTCTTTTTATTGTTAGCTCTATTTTTTTTTAAAAACACACAAATCTATTATAGTTTTATTAGGAGAGCTAATCTGATTCAGTTCTGTGTTTCTCAATCTTAGCAATTTTAACACGGGTGTACTTAAATTCCCAGAATTCCTCAATCATCATACTACCTGGGGTATCTAGGAGTTGAAATTCACCCAGTAAAGGGCTACCAATTTTTTTATTACCACACTGTGGGTGTGGCTTATGCAGGATGCCCTGAATTTTCTTTCAACATCTCTCAGTGCAAATTGGATGCTCTGGGGTGGAGCTTCATTTTTGCTACCCCACTGCATTCCCCCCCCAATCTTGGCAGCAGTCCACCCCTGAATCCACCCACTTAAAGCTGCCAAGGTTTAAAAAAAACTGGATTAGTGGTTGTTCTGTCTGGGTCACTCCGGAAGCCAAGACCAACCCAAAAAGAGAAGCCAGACACACCGATAAAAGGCAAAGGCAGTTTATAAAATTCAAGAAAAAGACAGGTAACAGAAAATGTCCTTACAAACAGGAAAACGCTGTATCTTCAAATATATCCACGAAGACAAAAGTCCATGCAGCAATACAGGATTCTTGCTGCCAAGACGAGGCTGTAGATAGCAGACCTACACCTCCCATGGGTCTTCCAAACTGCTGGGCCACAAGCCAGGAACAGAGACGTCGAGAACAAAGCAGGACACCGTAACTCCAAGTGATAACACTCCACATGGCTTCAAGGGCTTGCCTGCCTTTTAAACCCTGCTAAGGAGGACCACACCCAAGCCCAGCTGTTCCTAATTCCGTGCTGATAATACTTCTTTAATTGCTCCTTTCTTTGATCTGACCGTCTCTGTCGCATGTCAATGATGGCTTGAGCTTCATCACCTAATGACTCCAAGCTACTGGCTGGGGAGAGGCCCCCCCCCCCCCGGGGCTCTCATGCTGTTCTCCTTCGTCCCATTCCTGACTTTCCTCTCCCCTGTCCGACTGTTCAGCCCCCTCCTCTTCGCTGTTATCCTCCTCCGGGCATGGAGCCAGCAGAGACATAGCAGGTCCCTGAGCAGCCTCAGGCTGAACCACAACAGTGGTTAAAGTGGTTAAAGATCAATACATGAACACTCAGGTTTTAATATTGCCTTTAGTCCAAAAATAAGTTGGAGGACTGTGGGGCAGATCTTTGTCTCAGGCACTAGCAAGCCATTTCTGAAAATCTTGCCAAAAATCCTGCAAGGATTTATCCATGTAGGCACCAGGAATCAAACTGACTTGAAACCATAATATAATATTTTTCCATGAAGGGATACAGTTTTGATATTTCATATTTGACTGTAAATCTTTGGTGAGTACATTGTGTGTGACTCTGTGTGAGATCATACAGACATTACACACATAAGGTCGATACAAGCTTGTATGCCTGATGGTTTCCTTTTGAGAGGAAGAAGCAGGACAACAACAGTCAGAAGCTAACTGACCATAAGGATATCCATTCATATACTGTATATGGTCTTTGATACCCAGAAGGTAAAGATATAGACTGCTATTATATTTTTAACCATGGGATGGGTGGGGGGATACTTTTGATTCTTTTAAATTACAGAGTAATTTAGATTAGACTAGATTAGACTAAGAATGGAATGGAATGGAGTGGAGTGGAGTGGAATGGAATGGAATGGAATAGAATAGAATAGAATAGTTGGAAGGGACCTTGGAGGTCTTCTAGTCCAGCCCCCTGCTTAAGTAAGGAACCTTAAACCAAGCCACAAATGTTTATCCAATCTCTTTTTAAAAACTTCCAATGTTGGAGCATTTACAACTTCTGGAGGCAAGTACTTCCACTGATTAATTGTTCTCTCCTTGTTAGTTTCCACTCATTGCTTCTGGTCTTGCCCTCAGGTACTTTGGAGAATAGCCCGACTCTCTCTTCTTTGTGTTCCTGAGAGATTGGAACACTGCTATCATGTCACCACTAGTCCTTATTTTCATTATATTAGACAAACATAATTCTAGGACTCCAAGATCCCTTTCACAGTTACTACTATTGAGTGAGGTACCACATGTACTGTACCTCTGCATTTTATTTTTATAAATGTAAAACTTTAGTTTTTTCATAATTAAATTTTATTTTGTTAGACAGCACCTATTGTTCTTATCATGTCAAGATCTTTCTGAATCTTAAGCCTGTCTTCTGGAGTGTTGGCTATTCCTGCCAGCCTGGTGTCATCTGCAGATTTGATTATTTATTTATTTATTTTTGTTATTTGTTTGTTTTGTCAAGTATGTATTGTTGGTATTCAAAGATATAATAATATTCATATACATGATACTAATAAAAAAGAAACATTAGAACAGTAGATGGAAACATTAGGACAGGAGATGGAAGGTACTGAAGAAAAATACAGTGGTACCTCGAGATACGAGTTTAATTCGTTCCGGACCTGGGCTCTTAAGTCGAGCAGCTCTTATCTCGAACGACTTTTCCCCATAGGAATTAATGTAAATAATTTTAATTGGTTCCAGCCCTCAAAAAACTCACAAAGTTAGTCTAAATTATGCAGAAAGACATGTTTTTAATGAAGAAATGTACATGTACATATAAATGAATAATGAAGTTTCTTTCACTTAACTTGTAAACTTTCTTAAACTTTTAAATTTACATATGTTCAACTTCTCTGCCACCCAATCCTGTAGGACAGAGGTCCCCAACCCTTTTTGCACCAGGGACCGGCTTTAAGCGATCAAGAGAGGAATGGGTGAATGAATGGACGGAGGGTGGGAAGGAAGGAAGGAAAGAGGGAAGGGACAGGAACAGAGGAAGGAAGCAAGGAAACTTATGAAAGGGGAGAGTAAGAGAGGAATGAGTGAAGGGAGGGAGGGAGGGAAGAAGGTGGGAAGGAGAAAGAAAAGAAGAAATAGAGGAAGGGAAGGTAAAAGAGAGAAAGAAAAAGAGCAAGAAAGAAAGCTGCAAGCACCCCCCCGAGCCCCCCAGGCCGGCTGCAACCTTTTAAAACACGCGCGCCGCTTCGCAGCTGTCTCCTGAAGCCGAATGCGGAAGTTAGCGTTTGGCTTCAGGAGACAGCTCCTTGGCGCTTGTATCTCGAATTTGGGCTTGTAAGTAGAACAAAAATATCTCTCTCCTCCCAGCTCTTATCTCGAGTTGCTCTTAAGTAGAGCAGCTCTTATGTCGGGGTTCCACTGTATGTGGACATTTTTATCTTCATGACTTGGGGGGATTGTTAAAGTTCTGGATTAGAAATTGCAAGATAAAGAATCAAACTTATTCTGAACTAGTGGACTCAATCTGGCTTATTTTAAGTTGCAAGGCATCTGATCTTTTCTTCTTCTTTTTTTAAAATATACTTTATTAGGTTATTTAAAAAAGGGGGAAGGGGGGATGGGAATACAAAAAAGAGAAAAAGGAGGGGGATGGGGTAAACAATATTTTTATACAGTAGCTTATATATATATTGTTGTATATACATTCCAAATATTTGTCTATAGCAATTTACGTCAAAAGCCAATATAAACCAAAACTCATATATGAAGAACCCGATGGTCAAACTCTAATGGTACAAATAACGATAAAAAATGAACAATTAACAATAATAGGAATATATGCACCCACTATCAATCAATCAGCATTCTACACACAATTACACAAAAAAATTCTTGAATTGAATCTAACAAACTTTATTATAATGGGTGACTTCAACGCGATACACAACAAAAAGAGTAGCAAACACCATTGTTTTCGAAAAACCCTCCCAGCCACATTTGACTATCTAACATACGAATTTGCGTTTAAGGATATATGGAGAACACATCACCCGGAAAATACACAATACACTTTCTTCTCATACCTATACAAGTCTTGGTCGCTTGGTCCAATTCTTATATTATAAACCAAACAAGAGAAGTAAGGATCCTACCTGCCACTTGGGCTGATCACAATCCCATACTCTTAACTCTCAACAACCAGGATTCCCGATAACGCACAAAAGATGGACTATGAACTACTCCACCATAAATGAAAAACATTTCAAAACTAAAATAGAAAACAAACTACCACCTTTTATAACGATTAATTGTGAAGGCATCTGATCTTTTCTTTAGTACAAAAATTGGCTTGGTAACTTTGGATTAGTCCAAAGCAAGAGTGAAGTCCAAGAGGTTCTGACAGATTTTGCAGAACTGGTAGTGGAAATTTTGAGTAGTTTGGAGAACCGGCAAATACCAGAGTAGGGTGATTGGCCCAGAGTGGGTTGGGAATGGAGATTTTGCAGTATGCTTCCTCTGCCATGCCCACCAACCCACACTATCAAGCAAAGTCCACCAAGCCACTCCCACAGAACCAGTAGTAAAAAAAAAAAAATTTCACCACTGCACCAAAGTCATGGAGTATATAACTCTTTATGGAGAATTGCTGTTGGAGGGGGGGGTGAGAGGCAGAAGCATTACGTTATACAAATAAATGTGGAATATGAATCTAATAAAACTTCAAATGAAAACTAAACAATGTCGGTTGGCGGGCCCCAGGGGAAGAGCCTTCTCTGTGGCGGCCCCAACTCTCTGGAACCAGCTCCCCCCAGAGATTAGAACTGCCCCTACCCTCCTCGCCTTTCGCAAACTCCTTAAAACCCACCTTTGTCGTCAGGCATGGGGGAACTGAGATATCTTCCCCGGGCCTATACAATTTATGTATGGTATGCTTGTGTGAATGTTTGTTTAATAATGGGGTTTTTAAATATTTTATATTGTAAATTATTAGATTTGTTAAAAACTGTTTTTATTGTGTTGTGAGCCGCCCCGAGTCTGCGGAGAGGGGCGGCATACAAATCTAAATAATAATAATAATAATAATAATAATAATAATAATAATAATAATAATAATAAATAATAATAATAATAAAAGGCTTTGCCTAGTCGTTTCTTTAAAGATTTTTGCATACATAAGAATTCTATACTAGTTTAGCTAATCTACAAGGACAGTAGCCCCTCACCTTACAATCTTGTTTAACAATTATTCAAAGTTAAGCAGTATCAAAATATGTGACTTGTGACTAGTCCTTGCACTTATTATCATTTCTACATCCCCACAGTCACATGATCAAAATTGGCCCACTTAAAAACTGACATATACTTAAAATGGCTGCAATGTCCATTGGATTGTCATTTGAGAACTTCACAGCTGGTTTCTTATCAGCAAAGCCAATGAGGGAAGTGAATTCTCTTAACAATTTCAATTATTTGCTTAATAACCATGGCAAAAAGATAATAAAATCAGGCACGACTCACTTAACAAATGTCTAGCTTAGCAATGGAAATACTGGTGCCACTTGTAGTCATAAATCAAGGGCTACAGGACTGTACTGAATTTTATCATTGAAAACTGTTTTTCGTGCTCTCTATAGTACTCAAAACGCCCAAACCCATGTTTCAGTTAAATTCCAAGGGAAAATGTCATAAACCTGTCCAATGAAGGAAAATTGCTGCCTTTAAAATAAACTTTGCAAAGAAATTCTGAACACCCTGAAAATGCTGGGAAAATTGGAAGGACAATTTTATCCTAATATAAGATCAATCATTCTGAAACCATGATAATGAAACTGCATCGTGTCTCCCCGAACCACACGATGGATGGCACATAAATTTGATGATGATGATGATGATAGTTCTTTTCCCACACTCTGTGCATAATTATTCCCACCCACAAAGAGCTGAAATACAGGAATCTATTGCTCTTGGTAATATCTGTAAATGATATGGAACATATTTTTTTATTTTCTCAAAAAGGGCAAGTATCCACTGAAATATTCCCAAATGACCTTGCATTTTCTGCTAAGTAGAAGGACAGGATGTCCTTCAAACTAAAGCAAACCAGACTGAGACCACCAATTCAGATTATGTTTGATATCCTGTAATGTAATTTAAAACAGAACTCAGTTGTTTCATTATTGAACATACTTAATTTGTAAATACTCTGCAGCTTCTTTGTTATATCTGTGAGATTTATTTTTCCTACCAGATGATAGTCTGTTAATGGTGGGGAGAGGGATAAATTAATCTCTGGGGAAAGATTTTAAGAGAACTTTCAGTCTCTTAAAAGGAAGATAAACCATTAGGACTAATATTAACTACAATCCTTGAAATACCATTTGTAACTCAGTGTGATACAAACTAAAAACATTGTCATTAAAAGTTTATACAAATTGGACTTTTTCCTTCCAAGATAGTAAGTGCTAAATATTGCAGTAGTAGTTATAAAGTCCAGCTTAATTTTCTTTATTTAGTATCCCGAGTTTAAATATTATTCTTTGTGCATCTACCAAAAGAATTCTGTGCAAGGCCTGACTTATCCATATTACAACGAATCCAATCCTGTGAACTCTGTGCTGATCTCAAAAAACATCAAGTCCGAAGACAAACTGACCTGTACATTAACTACCGTGCTAGCTGCATCAAACCCAAAACCTGCTTTCAACCATCTAATTCTGAAACCACCATCATCCAGAACATCCTAACTTGCAATCCACCTTCATCCAAGATGAACCCATCATATTCACCATAAACCATAACATTCAAACCACCATCACCCAAATCCATCCTAACCTCCAATGCACCTTCAATGAAAACCAACTCCCAATAAACGAAGACTAGGTATGCATGTCCCTTATCTCCTCAATAACAACTACTGAAAATCTTAAATGTAAACTAATGCATTCAAGAAGCATTGTTAACAAAGTACTTATTTATTTATTTATTTATTTATTTATTTATTTTGTCAAACAATTATAGAGTGGTAATTTGTACAAATAAAACATTAGATAAGTAATGATAGAAAGTAACAAAAGAGGACAGTAGGACAGGGAAGGTAGGCACAGTGGTGCGCTTATGCAAAAAACTTCTAAATTCAACATCATATTTACCTGCGAAACATGGTTAAATGTGTCCCTCCCTGATGCCATTATCACAGTAAGAGACATTTACTGATCTGATCATGATGCCCATAGAGGAGGAGGAGTTGCAATCTTCTATAAGAAATCACTACACCTAAAAAAAGTGCAAGCTAAACAAGAGCTTCATCTTCCAGAAACTATCATCTGTGAACTGACCTCAGATACCACACTTTGCTTCCTTCTATGTTATAGAGCCCCAGATTATGATATCTCACATGCGAACAAGTTAGCCTCATTACTTATGTGGGGAGCCTCCTACCAACATCCTCTTATATTTCTTGGTGACTTAAACCAAACTGGACCCTAAATGAATGTACAACTGAACTCACTCACTCAACTCTATACAATGCTATTACTAGTCTAGGACTAGATCAACTAGTTACAGACAATACTAGACTCAACTGTTTTGACCTCACCTTCTGCAACAGTTTACACTCAATTTATGGACTACAAATAAAAGAACCCTTTTCTAACAGTGACCATAGCATGATTGTCTTTTGTCTCAACATACATCCTTATAGAAACCACCATAATGAAGCGACAACTAAGTACAACTTTAAAAAGGCCAACTATGATATCATAGAAGCCGGCCTCTCATCTCTTGATTGGCACACAATATTCTCCAGCTGCATCACTACTGAAGACTACTACAGTATATTTTGACTTGAAATCCAAAGAGTCATTAAATTATATGTACAACTAATATTCACCAAAACCAAGAAAAATAAATTACCCATAAAAATATGGAAGCTTCAATCCCAAAAAAGATTTCTTCGGTGTAAAAATAAAACAGGTTACATTGCAAACTTTAAAAGCTGCTATAAAAATTTGTGTCACCAAATAAAGACTGAATGCACCAATTATCACATCTATCAAGAAGAAAACCCTCTATGTGCCTTCTTTAATTTTGTCAACAATAAACTCAAAGACACTAGATCCATCCCATCCCTTTAACTAATTTTAGCTTTAACTAACCTTTTCAATTCAGTCTTCAACTCAGTTTTTGTTAACAGCAATGGCACATTCTCAACATTCCCCAATCATACCACAACCAACTTCAATGATCTAATACAAATTGATTTTACAGAAGAAAATGTTAGAAAGACATTATACAACCTAAAACCATCTCTATCTATTGGACCTGGTGGACTATGTGCTTACATCTTTAAAAAGCTCATCTCAATTTTGGCTAAATCGCTAAGTATAATTTTTAATCTTTCAGAACTATCTCCTTGCCTAAACTATGGTCATTAGCAACAGTCATCCTCATCTTCAAAAAAGGAAACCCAAGTAACATAGAAAATTACAGACCAATTTCTTTGGGTTGTGTCACTTGCAAAGGAATCAATCATAAATCAATCCATTACACTCCACCTTGAAACAAAAAACCTACTGTCCAACAAACAATTTAGTTTCAGAAAAATTTTTCCCCTGTAATCTACAACTCCTACATTGCAAAAACATATGATCAGGATAAATCAATAGATGCAATCTACATAAACTTTTATAAAGCCTTTGATTCAGTAGTTCACAACAAACTTCTTCCTCTGAATCTTAAATCCTATGGCATCTCCAGACCATTACATGATTGGATAACAATGTTCCTGTCTAACTGACAACAAGTAGTCAAAATAGGAAGTGCCATATCTAATCCTGCTCCCGTTATCAGTGGGACACCTCAAGGCAGGTTTAGGACCAACACGCTTCATACTCTTCATACTTTTCTTCTTCCCAACAACCAGTCAAGATCAACAATACTTGGATTAGGTGGTTTCATTTCTTCTAAGGCTGGATCTCTTTCCGCCCCCCTCACCCCTCTTTCATATGTCCAGTTTCCAGAGATTGCCTTCCCAAGTTCCTTTACTTTTTTCTAAGCTTTTTTCAAAGGTACTTTGCCCGTGCCTACTTCCTAAGATTGACATAGATTAACTAGCCCAAAGTCACCCAACTAGCCCAAAAGCTCTCATGTCATGAAGATTAGAATTAACTGTTTCCAGATTTCTAGTTTAACGCCTTACCCACAAACGAAGAAGCCATGAGTTCTAATACAACCTTATGGACAAAGCCAACTTGATGATTTGAGCACAGTCACTTTTTCTTTGCCTGAGAAAGCAGGCAATGGCAAATTACTTCTAAAAATAATATCAAGAAAACTGCACATTCTGCTCCAAGCAGTCAGAGAGGTAAAGGAAGAGTGGAGAGAGGGAGAGAGAAAGAGGGAAAGGGAGAAGGAGAGAAAAGAATAGAGAAAGAGAGAGATAGAAAGGAGGGAGGGAGGGAGAGACAGAGAAACAAAGAAGGAGGGAAAGGGATAGAGAAAGGAAATGAGGGATGGAGAGAAGGGATGAATAGAGGGAGATAGGGAGAGAGTGGAGAAAGGGAGGGAGAGAGAGAGAAAGGGAGGGAGAAAAAGAGAAAGAAGGGTGGAGGGAGGGAAAAAGAAAGAGAAGGCGTGAAAGAGAGGGGAGAAAGCAATGGAGAGAGGGAGGGAGAGATAGAGAGGGGGGAATAGTGGGACAGGGAAAAGGAAAAAGAAGGAGGGATGGGAGAGGGGAAGAAGAGAGAAAGAGAAAGGGAGGGAGGAAGAGAGGAGAGAGGGAGAGAGAAAGAGGGAGAGAGGGAGAGAGAGGGGGAGAACCTGCATCCACAAACATTTTCTAGATTGTAATATATTTCCCTTTCCTAATGGCTATGGGGCTTTATTTTCCCTACCTTTTTCTGTGAAATGTCGGTGATGCTAAATGAATATTAATATCCCACAAAGCAGCTCTTTCAGGTTATGTCTGCTACCCAACCTGAATTTGTGAAGGTTGTGCAAAGTATTCTCATGAAGGAGAAGCTTTTTACATCTGGGAACAAAATCCTTAATGGGGATATAATTTCATATACTTGTCTAAACCCTCATGTTTCTTCACTGGCTTGAGAGCAGTGAAAAAAAACAATGTCCTTAGAGCTTGAAGGGAAAAAAGAGAAAAAAACATAAAGAAGGAAGAAGAGTACAAATTGTCTACTTGAGGGCCTGAAATGGGCTTTGATGCTTGTTATAGACACAAAGAAACAGGTAATAGGGAAAGAAAATCTAAATGAGCAACGGAGGTGCTGATCCTTTGGAAATGTTTTTTTAATTATTATCAGGGCTAATTACACATTGCTAATTCCTCTTAATGGTCATTTTATTCAAAGGCAGGGAGATAAAATGAAAAAAAAAAATACTTTGTGCAAAACAGCTTTGTTCGGATTACACACACAGAGATAGATTCACACACTTAAAGCCCTGAAGGGGGGGGGAAGGCTTATTTTGCAGCTGATGACAGAAGAGAATAATTTGCCTAATATGATAGACCAAGCAGTATAATAATGATAGACAAAGAACTCCAGTGAAATAGATTTCAAGGAAGATAAATCACAACAGAAATATTCTAGCTTTGTCTCACAGGGGAACCGGGTTGAAATGTCCTCTTATTTAGCCTTAATTTCTGCTATAGAAACAGCTAAACCCAAAATGCCATTCTTATTTATACATCTGATGCTAAAATGTGGGTATATTTATCTCCTTGAGGAAGGAAAGGCCATTCGGCGCTCAATGTGCTTCCTTTAATGTGTTTTATCACTCTTTTACCATTTGATAGAAATTAAACGGTTTTTATTTTATCCTTCCCCAATAAAAAAGAAAACTTCAATAAAATGTTGGTGAACTTCTCATGTTTATAAGTATGCCATCATCTCTACGATAATCCACAGCCTTTCTTGGACTTTTCACAGTTCATTTAACACATTATTGTGACATTATTGTGCTTCCTCCACCCCTGCCAGAGGACAGGGAAGCTTTCTGGCAAGATATGTTACACAATTCTACCACCACCCCTTTTTCCTCATTGTAACCTCGAAAGAAGATCAACATTAAAAAAAGAAAAAGAAAAAATAGGAATGGGAAATACTGAAACCTCTTTTGTAAGACAAGACTTTAAAAGGAAAGGAAGGAAGGAAGGAAGGAAGGAAGGAAGGAAGGAAGGAAGGAAGGAAGAAATAATAGACGGAGATGCTAACCTAGACAATATTAATAATTTATATGTACAGTGATACCTCATCTTACAAACGCCTCATCATACAAACTTTTCGAGATACAAACCCGGGGTTTAAGATTTTTTTCCCTCTTCTTACAAACTATTTTCACCTTACAAACCCACCGCCGCTGCTGGGATGCCCCACCTCCGGACTTCCGTTGCCAGCGAAGCACCCATTTTTGCGCTGCTGGGATTCTCCTGAGGCTCCCCTCCATGGGAAACCCCACCTCTGGACTTCTGTATATTTGTGATGCTGCAAGGGAATCCCAGCAGGGGAATCCCAGCAGTGCAAAAACGGGCACTTCGCTGCCAACGGAAGTCCAGAGGTGGGGTTTCCCAGCGAGGGGAGCATCAGTGAAATCGCAGCATTGCAAAAACACAGAGGTCCGGAGGTGGGATTTCCCATGGAGGGGAGCCTCAGGGGAATCCCAGCAGTGCAAAAACGGGTGCTTCGGCTGGCAAAAGGGGTGAATTTTGGGTTTGCATGCATTAATCGCTTTTCCATTGATTCCTATGGGAAACATTGTTTCGTCTTACAAACCTTTCACCTTAAGAACCTCGTCCCGAAACCAATTAAGTTTGTAAGACAAGGTATCACTGTATTTAATTGTGGTTTTTTTCTTTATTAAATGTTATATACTATCCAGAGTCACTTTCTTATGGATTCGGTGGCTATATAAAGAAATAAAATTATTTACACACCATTCCGTTAAGCAACTTTCAAAGACATCAACTTTCAATTTTTTCCTGTCACAGTGATGTTGAACCTATGGCACACGTGCCACAGGTGGCACATTGAGATATATCTGAGAGTATGTGAGGTGTTTCCCTATATCAGCTTCAGCTTATTTAAGGCCTTCTTTTCAGCCATTTTCTCTCTCCCCGGGCTTTAGGAAAGCCTCCTGAAGCCTGGGGATGATGAAAAACAGCCCAACAGGCCTACTGTAAGCTTCAGCGAGGCCAGTGCACATGCATGGACCTCCGAAGAGGGAATTGTGTGCATGCTTCTCCTCCTAATTTTCGCTACCAACTCAGAAAGCTTGGATGGGGTCCAAGCTTTCTGAGACAATCCAGGAAAGGGATCTTGGGGTTTTAGTAGGCAGCACAATGAAGATGTCAACCCAGTGTACAGCAGCTGTAAAACAAAAAGGAAATTCCATGCTTGGCATGATTAGGAAGGGAATCAAAAATGGGTCAGCAAGTGTTGTATTGCCTCTGTACAAATTGATGGTGAGACCACATTTGGAGTACTGTGTACAGTTCTGGTCACTGATCCTCAAGAAGGATATAATCCCAAAACTTTACCCTTAGACTATCTACTAATGACCTCTCCCATTTCCTAAGAGGTCAGTATGCATAAGTGCACCAGCGTGCATTCCGTCCCCTGTCCTAATATTTCTTTTCTACTAGTATTATATATATGGATATTATTATATCTTTGTACTTATAATAATAAGTACTTCACAAAACAAACAAATAAAATAAATAATGGACCTGGAAAAGGTGCAAGAAAGGGCAACAAGAATGATAAAGGAAATGGAGCACCTTCCTTGTGAAACCAGGTTGCAACGCCTTTGTCTCTTCAGTCTTGAAAGATGGTGTTTAAGAGGTGACTTGATCAAAGTGTATAAAATCATGCATGAGATAGAAAAAGTGGATAGAGAAAAATTCTTTTCTCTATCACACAATACTAGGACAAGGGAGCACTCCCTAGAGCTCATAGGTAAGATAGCGAGGACAAATAAAGGGAAATATTTCTTCACCCAGAGGGTCATTGGTTTATGGAATTCACTTCCAGAAGAGGTTGTGACATCTGTCAGCTTGCATTGCACCAAGGCAGGATTGGACAGATTCATGGATGCCAAGTGTATCGGTGGTTATTGAAACGGAGGTCCAAGTGCCGTCTCCATGTTGGTTGAGACAGGCAGGATTCCCTTGGGTACCATTTGTTGGGGGTCAAGGGAAAGGGAGGTTTTTGCCTTCTCTTTCTGCTCAAGATCCAAAGTACCCCAGTCAGCTTTCATAGCTAAGATGAGACTCAAACTCATGGTCTCCCACTTTGTAGTCTGGTGCCAAACACTAGACTATACTGGTTCTCTTGATTTTATATTAACTTTAAACACTTACTTTGCTTTCAATTGTGCATTCAGTGTAGGCTTGTTTGTGATCAGCAGGTATTGCTTTTGTAGTAAGGATATATACATGCCTACTTTAAGGTTATGGTCTAAAGTCCTTTTTCATGTATTTCCCCAGTTGCTGTCCAGTTTTATAGTTGTATGTGAAATTATTATAGAATGTAGAAATGTACTGTCCTTTTACAGATTTCCCCTGGGTCTTGCATTCACACTTTTTCTGACTGCTTGGAATGAACAGACCATTTGAAATTTGGTTGGATATATTCTGTGTATTTCAGGATGGTAATTTGTATGCAGTTTTAAAACCCTTTAAAAAATCAGTAAACATGTACAGTTATAATTTATCCTAATAAACTGACATTCGAAATTAAAGTAGTGGATGGAGATAAACTTTATCCTTAAAATTCAGACCCAAATGAGCTGAAGGAACCTCCAAATTTAATCAATCAATCTGTATATACTACAGACTGAAAAGACAATCAAAGTCTTGGAAAATCAAATGCTAAGAGATACTCAGAAACAAGAATATTTTTATTTCAGAGGCCCTTTTGAAGAGAGAATAAGGCAAGTTTCATTTGTCTTTGTTTCCTGTTCTGTTCATCTCATGGGAAATTGGGTTATTTCTTCTGGCTGACTCAGTCAAGAGAAAAAAATAGTTTCCAGGGATAGAAAACTGGGATTCATTATGTATATTAAATTTTAAATATTTTCATTGCACATTTAAAAGTTATTTTCATATACTTTTGATGCTTTCTACAAGCATCTGAACAACTAACGGTCAAAACAAATTGGTAGTAGATAAGTGTCAATGGAATTCAAGATTGATTAGACTTATTATTATTATTACAGTGATACCTTGTCTTACAAACTTAATTGGTTCCGGGACGAGGTTCTTAAGGTGAAAAGTTTGTAAGACGAAACAATATTTCCCATAGGAATCAATGGAAAAGCGATTAATGCGTGCAAGCCCAAAATTCACCCCTTTTGCCAGCCGAAGCAACTGTTTTTGTGCTGCTGGGATTCCCCTGAGGCTCCCCTCCATGGGAAACCCCACCTCCAGACTTCCGTGTTTTCGTGATGCTGCAGGGGAATCCCAGCAGCGCAAAAACGGGTGCTTTGCTGGCAACAGAAGTCCAGAGGTGGGGTTTCCCAGCGAAGGGAGCATCAGTGAAATCGCAGCATCGCAAAAACACCGAAGTCCTCGAAACCCCACCTCCGGACCTCTGTGTTTTTGTGATGCTGCTATTTCGCTGAGGCTCCTCTCGCTGGGAAACCCCACCTCCGGACTTCTGTTGCCAGTGAAGCGCCCATTTTTGAGTTACTGGGATTCCCCTGCTGGGATTCCCCTGCAGCATCACAAAAACATGGAAGTCCAGAGGTGGGGTTTCCCATGGAGGGGAGCCTCAGGGGAATCCCAGCAGCGCAAAAATGGGTGCTTCGCTGGCAACGGAAGTCCAGAGGTGGGGCATCCCAGCGGCGGCGGTGGGTTTGTAAGGTGAAAATAGTTTGTAAGAAGAGGCAAAAAAATCTTAAACCCTGGGTTTGTATCTCGAAAAGTTTGTATCACGAGGCGTTTGTAAGACTAGGTATCACTGTATTATTATTATTATTGAAATTCCAAGTTCTTTTGTTTATTTATTTATTTCATCAAGCATGTATTAGATAACAGATTATAAACATGATTATAAATACATGAGATGAATACAAATAAAAGGGAATATTAGGACAGGAATGGTAGGCATGCTGGCGCACTTAGGCACATCTAGGGGTGGGCTGCTGCCTGGACAGGGGGTGTGATGCAGTAGGGTAGCGAAAATGGAGCTCCACCCCAAAGCACGCAGTTTGCAATGAAAGATGTTGAAAGAAAATTCATAAGTCACGCCCACAGTGTGGAAGTAAAATTTTTTGTAGCCCTTCACTGTGCACATCCATTACAGACCTTTTAGTGAGGTTGACAGTAGACAGTGCAAAGTTAAAGTTTTGGGGGTTTGGGGAAGAGACCATAGAATCAGTGCATTCCAGGCATTGACCATTCTGTTACTTAAGCTATATTTTTCACAATCAAGTTTGGAGAGGTTTACCATAAGTTTGTATCATGTGCTTGTGTATTATTGTGGTTGAAGCTGAAGTATTCATTGACAGATAGGGCATTGTAACAAATAATTGTATGTACTATACTTAGGTCGGATCTAAGACAGTGAAGTTATAAGTGATCTAAGCCCAATATTTTGAGTCTGCTGTCATAAGGTTGTGAGGAGAGGAGTGGATGACTCTTCTCAATTGGCAATGCTGTTACAGTGAGCTTTGGCATTTAGATGAGATGAGTACCACCTTGACAGAGTGAGGGTGGTCTATGACAGCGTTTCCCAACCGGTGTGCCGTGGCACACTAGTGTGCCGCGAGACACAGCCAGGTGTGCCGTGGAGCTCCTAGGGAAGCTCCAGTTGGGCGGGGCGCTGCTGGTGCCAGGGCGGGCTTTCCCGAAACGGATGGAGAATGCCCTCTCTAGCAGCCCCCTGGCTGGGAGCGGTTTCGCTGTGAGAGAGGGCTTTCTCCGTCCGTTTCGGGAATGCCCGCCCCGCCCCTCACTCTCCCACGCCGCTCCCCTTTTCTCTCAGCCTTCCCTGGCTTCGCTTCTCAATCCCTCCCTCCTTCCGTCTTTCCTTCCCCTCAGCCATTCTGTTTGGGGGTCTCCCGCTCTTCCCTTCCCCACCTCCCAGGCTTTGCCTTCACCACCCCCACCTCCTTTTTGGTTGGCAAGGAGTCCTTTGCCGCATCCTGCAGTTCGCACTCGGCTCGAGGCCGCTTTCCCTGGCTGCGCTCTTTCTTTCTCTCTCTCTCTCTCCCGTGAGGCGGGGGAAGGAAAAAAACAAACAAACAAAAACTTCTTGCAGCGGACCCGCGCGCGCTCGGGCCCACGCTCGTCCCTTCAGCAGTGAGGGAGGGAAGTCAGAGGGCGAGGGAGCGAGCGAGTGCTCTTGTCCTCAGTGCCCTCTGCAGCCTGCCTTCCTTCTTCTTTGCCGCCGCTGAGGGACGGAGAGAAGGATAGAAAGGAAAGAGGGAGGGAGAGATAGAAAGGAAAGAGGGAGGGAGGAAAGAGGGAGGGAGAGATAGAAAGAAAATAGATAGAAAGGAAAGAGGGAGGGAGAGATAGAAAGGAAAGAGGGAGGGAGAGATAGAAAGGAAAGAGGGAGGGAGGAAAGAGGGAGGGAGAGATACAATGGAAAGAGGGAGGGAGAGATAGAAATAAAATAGATAGAAAGGAAAGAGGGAGGGAGGAAAGAGGGAGGGAGAGATAGAAAGGAAAGAGGGAGGGAGAGATACAAGGGAAAGAGGGAGGGCGGAAAGAGGGAGGGAGAAATAGAGTGAAATGGAGGAAGAGATATTTTTTTGTTCAAACTTTTCTTTAGCCCCCCCGCGCGCCCCCCTCCCGAGAGAGAGAGAAAGAGAGACATAGCAAGAGAGAGAGAGAAAAAGAAAGAGATAGCAAGAGAGAGAGAGAAAGAGATAGCAAGAGAGAGAGAGAAAGAGATAGCAAGAAAGACAGAGAAAGAGAGAAAGAGAGAGAATGAAAGAGAGATAGCAAGAGAGGCAGAGAGAGAGCAAGGGAGAGAGAAAGACATAGAGGGAGGGAAGGAGGGAGAGAGAAAGAGAGCAAAAAAGAGAGGAGGAAGAAAGAAAGAGGGATGGAGAGAGAGAAAGAAGGGAAGGAAGGAAGAGAGAGAAAGAGGGAGGGAGAAATAGAGTGAAATGGAGGAAGAGATATTTTTTTTGTCCAAACTTTTCTTTAGCCCCCCCTTCCCCCCCTTCCCCCCGTTCAGTGTTCCCCGGGATTTTGAAAATATGAATAATGTGCCGCGGCTCAAAAAAGGTTGGGAAACACTGGTCTACCAGATCATACCTGTCCAGATTGTATTTTATGTTCTGATTATCATTTTGCCAGTGTAAGAAAGAGCATTTGTTGGTTGAGATTTGAAATTGTCAATAGTTTGACCATTCTGACTCATAGTCAAGTTCTTTTTGTAGGGTAGTAGCATTGTCCGTAGTTTTACATCATCGGAGAAAAGAACACAGTTACTTATAATCTGATTGCAAAGTTTGTTTATATAAAGTATAAAGAGTGTGGGTCCTAGAATACTACCAAGGGGGACACCACTGTAAACAGGTGCAGGATTTGATAGGGTGTTCCCTATTTTGACTACTTGTTCCCTGTTGGATAGGAACTTAGAACTTTTGTGGGCATAAAGGGAATTGAGAGTGATGACACATTTGACCCCACCCTTGGGCTCAACCTGGTCATCTCCTGCAGAAGATGTGGAAAAAAGAATGAAAATCATATGAAGATTCAGGGATGTTTACAGTAGAAAAGTAAATGACACTTTTCTTCCTATTATTCTGACACCTCTGACAGAAAATTTCACAAACCTCTCTCTCCTACTTCCCAATTATAAATGTACAATTATAATAAGCTAAAGAAGATCATTTTTTGTGATCTTTTATGAAATATTTTCCTCAATAAACTTTTCTATCCAGGAGCAAATCTGAGCAGTTTTGATGCTTGGGCTTGACAATTCCCCTGAATAACAGGAAATGTGGTATTAGAAAGAAAGAAGATTTTTTTTTAGAACTTTAAAATAAGAAGTGACAGATAAATATTTTAAATAAATAAAATGTTTTAAATAAATAATAAAATTAAAATAAATTAATTAATAAAAACTCTACTGAATTAGAGGACTCTAATCTAGATTTACATTTGTCTTTTGTATAATAACATAGAGTATTTAATTGCTTTGCCTTATTTGATAATTCTTAAAACACACTCAATCTTGAAGGATTCTTAAAGGTGTACCTCAACAAATATGCAGTTTATTTACGGCAACTGAATCAGGGTTTTGTAATTTTATTGAATGAAGATTTGTAACAACTGGTTGCCTCAAACATTGCAATGTTTTGAAAAGATGCTTCTTAAATACTATGCAAAATACATGCTATAAATGAATACTGTTAGGGTGGTTGCTTGTTGCAGAAAGCTGAGACTTTGAAAGATTCTCCACCTCAAAGGTGACAGGTGAGGGTCAAAAGAGAAGGATGCCCATCTCCTTCAGTTTGGTGTAGGAAATATGGGGTTTTAAAGTTATTTATAATACCTATGCATCATTATCCTATTCAGTAAGAAGAAACCTCACCCCTCCTTTTCACCAGCGGAAGGAACAGATGTATCCTTTTTTGCTTATAAGAGAAAATTGGCTGTCTATATATAGCACAGTTGTCCTCAACAATGCCATTCACAACCATTCACAAAATGGTCCTACTTTGTGGGGGGGAAGAATTGACATCTCTTTGTTCTGAAGCTTAACCCTCTTGTAATTTTTCAATTATTATTTTCTTGGTGACTTTTATAAATCTTTCCCCCATATATCCTCTGTAGCCCATTTTGTCCAATTCACACACCACATCACGGTCCAAAAATGTTGCACGTGTTATGTTTTTTTCCCAAGACATGCAGCAGTATGATACAACTAAAGAACGATAAGCCTGTGAAAAAAGCCGCTGTCATTTCGCTTCTAAAGTACAAAATTCCTGTTTGTGGGCTCTCGCTATTTCTACCCATCATTGCACTGATTATGATGCCAATCCCAGCTAAGTCTTTCTTGCCCTTCACTTATTGCCGGCCCAAGATGGAAAATGTGAAAAGCCATTACTTTGCAAAAACAGATAAGAAAAGAAATTCCCTGTCAGTAATATTCCTTTTGCTCAACAGTCCAAAATAACTACATAAAGCCAATGAATGACTGTGTGATCTGTGATGCATGAAATTATTTAGGGATGAGAATCTATTCCCTGCCTTTCTATTTGTGACCTACAGATTCCTTTCCACTTACTTCAAATTCTGCTTCTTTCAGATGCTCAGTTTAGCCTTTGTTACAATATAGATAATGGGAATAATATTGAAACGATCAAGGTTTAATATTTCACACACACAAAGGCAGAGAACATTACTTTGCCAGATGACAGTGCAATAAGAAACGAAGCCAAGTGATAGACTGTACCAGTCAGATCATTTGTTTTTAATTCATTTTATCAGCATCAGGTAGCTGCTAGGGTGGGCAGGTCTAATGGCACCATGATAATACAGTGTTCCCTCGATTTTCGTGGGTTTGAACCTTGCGAAAAGTCTATACCACGTTTTTTAAAAAAATATTAATCAAAAAATACTTCGCAGTTTTTTTCCCTATACCACGGTTTTTCCCGCCCGATGATGTCATAGGTCATCGCCAAACTTTCGTCTGCCTTTTATATATATATATATATATGTAGATTGTTCTGAGTTCAGGTTTTGCCCTGTGTAATATTTTGCATGTTACACAGGGCAAAACCCGAACTCAGAACAATCTATATACATATACCCGTGAAAATTTACGAAAACATATATATATATATATATATATATATATATATATATATATATATATATATATATATATATAATTTAGATTTGTATGCCGCCCCTCTCCGAAGACTCGGGGCGGCTCACAACAAGATAGAACAAATCATGAATAATCCAAATAACTTTAAAATATTTAAAGATTTAAAAGAACCCCATATACTAACAGACACACACCACAAGCATACCATGTATAGATTGAACATGCCCGGGGGAGATGTTTCAATTCCCCCATGCCTGACGGCAAAGGTGGGTTTTAAGGAGTTTACGGAAGGCAGGAAGAGTAGGGGCAGTTCTAATCTCTGGGGGGAGTTGGTTCCAGAGAGTCGGTGCCGCCACAGAGAAGGCTCTTCCCCTGGGGCCCGCCAACCAACATTGTTTAGTTGACGGGACCCGGAGAAGGCCCACTCTGTGGGACCTAATCGGTCGCTGGGATTCGTGCGGCAGGAGGCGGTCTCGGAGATATTCTGGTCCAGTGCCATGAAGGGCTTTAAAGGTCATAACCAACACTTTGAATTGTGACCGGAAATTGATCGGCAGCCAATGCAGACTGCGGAGTGATGGTGAAACATGGGCATACCTAGGTAAGCCCATGACTGCTCTCGCAGCTGCATTCTGCACGATCTGAAGTTTCCGAACACTTTTCAAAGGTAGCCCCATGTAGAGAGCATTACAGTAGTCGAACCTCGAGGTGATGAGGGCATGAAATATTTTTTTCATAAACTTTAATAAATAAACATGGTAAATAATAATCTAAATGGTTGCTAAGGGAATGGGAAATTGTAATTTAGGAGTTTAAAGTGTTAAAGGAAGGCTTGTGATACTGTTCATAGCGAAAAATAGTGTATTTACTTCTGCATCTCTACTTCGTGGAAATTCAACTTTCGCGGGCGGCCTCGGAACGCATTCCCTGCAAAAATCGAGGGAACAATGTATTGATAATATTTGGGCAGAATTTTTTATCATGTTTGGAAATAAAGATAGGGAATCCATGAAGGTTACAGAAAAAGTTGATGGCATTAACCACAAGAGATCTACTAATTTTTATATGGGAGAAAAACTATGGTTTACTTAGAATGCTTAGAATGTTTGAAGATATTCCAGTATGAATTAACCTATGGTGCACTCCTACACAAATGCACCAACTATCACTTAGTCATTCACTGGCTACCATTCATCCTGGATCTTATGTTAATGCTTATATATACATATACATATACATATACATATACATATACATATACATATACATATACATATACATATACATATACATATACATATACATATACATATACATATACATATACATATACATATACATATACATATACATATACATATACATATACATATACATATACATATACATATACATATACATATACATATACATATATACATATACAGTGGTCCCTCGACTTGCGCGTTCTCGATTAGCGCGAAACGCTGCAACGCGGTTTTTCAAAAAATATTATTTTAAAAAATAAAATATTAAAAAATAATTTTTTTAAAATTCTGTTCCCTGAATGGAGACCGCCGGCCGCTCAATCGGGCCGGCAGGGAACAGAATGGAGCCTTCCGCGGCGGGGCTGGTAAGGGGGGGAGCCGAGGGGGGAGCCGAGCCCAGCCCCGTGGCATTCGCTTTCCTCCCGCCGGCAGCCGACTGATCGTGGGCTCCTTCGCAACCTCGGAGAGCTTCCTGGTTTTCGTGAGCTTTCATGCCCCGGAAGCTCTCCGAGGTTGCGAAGGAGCCCACAATCAGTCTCGGCTGCGGGTGGGAGGAAGGCGAATCCCCCGTGGGCTCCGTTACATCTTCCGCTGCCAGCCAGGCCATGCTGGCGGCAGCGGAACAATCGCTGGCTGTCAACTTTTCTTTTTAAAACTGGGCAGGAGCTGACTTGCCTCCCCAGTGCTAAAAAGAAAAGTTGACAGCCAGCGCTACGACTGACGGAATGCTGAGCCTCCCGGTGGAAGGCTGCCGCTTGGCCGGGGAGGCTCGGCCGAAAGGGGCTGGAGCGGCAGAGCCGAGCACGCCTTCCGCCCGGGAAGTCCTGCCCCTTCATCCCCACCCCTCGCCCCTGTGGCCGGCTCATCCAGGGGGGCGTGTGTGGACTGGCAAGCGGCAAGCGGGAAGACCAAGGGAAGGTTCCTTCAGCCACCCAACACCTGATCCGCTCCGCAGCGCGGCAGCAGCGAGGAGCCGAAGATGGGGTTTCCCCTTTGCCTTTACCCCATCTTCGGCTCCTCGCTGCTTCCGCGCTGTGGAGCAGATCAGCTGTTGGGCGGCTGAAGGAATCTTCCCTTGGTCTTCCCCGCCGCCCACACGCAAACTCCACCATCTGCGCATGTGCGGCCATGAAAAAAATGGCGCACATGCGCAGATGGTGGTTTTACTTCCGCATCCAATATAACGCGGAAATCGGTTAGCGCGGGAGGTCTTGGAACGTAACCCCCGCGCTAACCGAGAGATCACTGTATACATATATACATATATACATATATACATATATACATACAGTGATCCCCCGGTTATTGCGTCCCCGACCATTGCGAACAGGGTAATTTGCGATTTTTGAACCCGGAAGTCAAAACACCATCTGCGCATTCGTGCCCTTTTTTCTATGGGCACGCATGCGTAGATGGCGCCGGGCAGATCAGCTGCTGGGCGGCTTCCCTGGGTCTTCCCCCTCTTGCTGGCGGGAGGGCGAAGCCCCCCCAGCACCCGCTCGCCCGCCCTTCGCCCTTCGCCCGGGAAGTTCGCCAGGAGTCAGCGGAGAACGGCGTGCCTATTTTAAAACAATCGGAGCCGGCCGGCTCCGATCGTTTTAAAGCAGGCGCGCCGTTCTCCACTGACTCCTAAAGCGGGGAAGTTCGCCAGGAGTCAGCGGAGAACGGCGCGCCCATTTTAAAACGATCGGAGCTTTCCAATGAGTCCCGAAGACAAACGTCAAACTTCCGCGTTTGTCTTCGGGACTCATTGGAAAGCCGCGCGGGTGTTTTAAAATGTCGCCGCCGACATGGGGGGCTTGCTAGCACCCCCCCAAACCCGGGTTGGGGGTTCGGGGGGTGGTAGCGAGCCCCCCATGTCGGCGGCGACGTTTTAAAACAGCCGCGCCGCCCCCAATCTTCGGCTCCTCGCTAGCGCTGCGGAAGTTAAAAACACCATCTGCACATGCGCAGATGGTGTTTTTACTTCCGCAGCGCTACTTCGCGAAAACCCGCTCGTTGCGGGGGGTCCTGGAACGGAACCCTCGCAACGAGCGGGGGATCACTGTGTGTGTGTGTATATATATATATATTCTCAATTTGTACTGTTTTTGGAGAATACACAACTTGAATTTAACTGCTAGGAGAAAGCAAATTTAACTGCAGTTTTCCCCCCAGCCTTACAAAAGTACAACTCCTCAAATTAATTTGTTTCGGCTTATTATAGATACAGCCAAACTTCTGCATGTGGAAACACAGTTATAAACTTGGGATATCTGAACTATACATATTTCATTCCCTGGGTATCAAAGTGACCTCACCTTTATCTTAATTTATCCCACCTATCAGTTACTAATGATTCACCATAATGTCATGCAGTCCTAGTAGCATATATTACATATCAACACTTTACTGAATTATTCTCACAAACATCCCTGAGGGAAGCACAGCTAATTCAGGCAATCTATCTTAGAAGTGTCTGATGCCAGCTCCATATGTCACATGTGGCATCTGTTAATCTTTTCCTCATGACAATAGTTTGAATCATTCCTTATCCCTTTGTCTTACTATTATAGGCAAATGTCTGATGTTGGCATAGTATTTTTTTCCTACTACATGATCAACACTAACTTATTTACATAAGTATCATGGTGCTTCAGATTGGAAAAGAAGGAGTCACAAAGTAGGTATTGTATGCTGATTTGTAAAAATTCAGGTATCTATCTGTTTTATGTATCAGTATGAGGACTTTTAAGAAGATATAGTAAAAAGTAGTTTTCAAAGTGGTCCTTAAAAAGAGAAATTATCTTGATGCTGCAATGAGACTCAAAGGAAAAGTATCAGACAAGAGTCCTAAATGCAACTTGTCAAGCTTTGGTGAAAATTATAAAAATATTTAAAAATTATAACCTTTTGAACAAAGATCTTCTATACCATGGATTTTTCTAAAACTCAAACTCAGCTGGACTTTGAATTGAGTTGTAGCATATCAGCATAGACATTTGTGAATGAATGGTAATTACTGTAAGTTCACAAAATGAACAATAAACCTATAGCTGTTCTGTTTACTGATCATCTGGATAAATGAAAATAAGTAGCACTGCAAATGTTATAAAAATCCATTTTATGATCTCCATTGCCAGTGCTGCCATTGGTGTTGGTGTTGGTGGTGATCCATCATTGTCCCTTTGGGGAGAGACTGGTGACCTTGTTGTTGGGGGGAGCATTGGCAGTGGCCGAGGCAGCCACAGCGGAAGAGGAAGACCCAGGCATTTGAATACTTTTAAGGTATTGCCCCACCAAAGGTCATGTTTTGAAATCAGGTGCCTGGTCATGCAGCTGGTGCTGAGATTATTAAGATTTCTCCCTCGCTTCAAGGACTGGTGGCAGAGATTGCAAGCTACCTTTTTCTTGTCTTCTGCTAACTGCTTAAAAAAATTCCATGCTGTTGAGATTTTTTGTGACACATGAGGCGTGCTCGGCCCCTGGACACGATGGGAAGTAGTAGCATCAGACTCAGCACTGAGGATTTGCAGCCTTCTCCCTCCGCTTCTGCTGGCTGCCTGGGACTGTGGGACTACCACAACCTCTTCCTCCTCTGAACTCTGTCGGCCTTCGGTCCATGTGGGATCTAGCACCTCGTTATCTTCTTCCACTGACTCCTCCCCGCTAGCCTCCTTCTCAGACTCTACATTGCAGTAAGCTGCAGGAGCGGGGATCTGGGTCTCATCATCATCGATCGTGGTCTTCCCCGATGATGCCATGGACACCTCCTCCTTCTCCGGCAGAAGCTCCTGGTTATCCAGAAGCCTAAGGTCTGCAACTGCGGATTGGGCAGACGGATGCCCCATGGCATCCCAGTTGCAAGTTCCAGAGAACAGCATTAAAGACTCCGCTGCTTCTGGGCAAGATGGCCTTGCTGCTTTGGAGGGGGGTGATGACTCAGGCAGTGAACACGCAGATCTGGTGGACTGTGTAGAAGGCAATAACAAGGAAAAGATAGCACTGCATGCCATGTCATCTCCAACTTCTTCTTGCATCAAACCCAGGCACCTGCTTGCACCAGAGGAAGGGGTAGGAGACACAGATGTTACACACACCCTCCCTGCCCCTGCAGCACCAGCTCCATCACCAGCAGCAGCAGCACTGCCATGTCCCTTTTTCACGGCTTTCTTCATGTTTGAAGGCCTGCGGTGACACTGGTCCAAGGAACAGATGAAGGTGCGGCATTCAGGTGGAACTAGAATTAGAGAAAAAATGCCTTGTAAAACTTAAATGCCCAGGCAGCAGTAGAGCCTTTGTATTAGACAGAAAAACATCAAAATAACAGATACATGAAGTCGCCCCGTGTTTGAGCCGAAATCAAATTTCAGAGAGCACTTGTGGCTTCACATTAGATAGAAGAAAGAGATGCAGAGATAGGAATTGGCCCTTGTTTTACCCAAAAATAAATTGACAGAGCTCTAGTGGCTTCTTTATATATAGAAAAAAAGGAAATGCACAGAAAGAAATTGAAAGAAAGTGGCTCAGAGGTGGACCCAAAAGTACGAGTGCCAGTGGTCAGCAGCGATTCTCCTTAGAGTCAGGGTGGCTTTCAACATGTTAGCCATTGCACTTTTTAATTACTAGAATGGCTGGATTATACATGAACTTTTTCTACCCAACCAAGCTGCATGTTGGACAAATCCCCCTCCCTCTGGATACTGGAAATAGCTTTGGCCCCGGAAGCAGGCATTGCTTTCCAAGACTAGAAAGACCCCAGAGCGCACGGGAGAAATTTTCTTCAGACAGGAACAGGAGCCCACCTCCCTCTGGATACAGGACATGGCTTTGACCCTGGAAGCAGGCGTTGCTTTCCGGAACAAGAAGTTCCCCAGACCGCACTGTGGACCTTTTCTTCACACAGGTACTGGAGCCCCCCTCCCTTTGGATACAGGAAATAGCATTTGCCCTGCAAGCAGGTGTTGCTTTGCAAGACTGGAAGTTCCCCAGACCGCAGTAGGGATCTTTTCTTCAGAGAGGAACAGCCGGCTTGTTCAGACTCTCCAACCTTTTTTTTTTTTTTGGCTTACTGAGTGGCAGTCTTGCCGCCCACAAAATAAAAATGAATGAAAGGGAAAAAAATGTTTTAAAAATTTGTAAGTGGAGGTATAGGATAGAGAAAATAAGTGGAAAAATACCCACAAAGTAATATTGTTGTTTCCAAAAATGCATTTGTAAAAAAAAATGAATGAAGGGAAAAAAATGTTTAAAAATTTTAAAGTGGAAGTATAGGATAGAGAAAATTAGTGGAAAAATACCCACAAGGTAATATTTTTGTTTTCAAAAATGCATTTGTAGACAAAATGGATGAAAGGAAAAAAATTGTTTAAATTTTTTAAAGTGGAAGTATAGCAGAGAGCAACTAGCCCCCTGCCTCCCCCTGTTTTTTTCTTCTGCAGCTCTGCCCTGCCCTGGTTGGATGCCTTGCTCACCAAAGTTTTGTTATCTCTTCAACTTGTATGAAGAGTCTTTGAGGTAGCTCTTTCTTTGCAGCAAAGTGAAAGCTAATCTATCTCTCCCTCTCGGTATAAGTAACACAGGCTTTCCCTCCCTAGCTTGTATCTCTGACAATGGGGCTGGGCAGCAAGGTGCTGCCTTTTATAGAGGCAGGTCAGGTGTCCTTGGGAACCAATTCAAGCCATGCATACTGCTGGCCAATGAGTGGTCAGCAGGGCACATGGCCAATCCCAGCCTTTCATTCACCTTGATGTCCGGAGACCGCATGGCTTCAGGTAAGAAGAAGGCTGTCCATTGGTCCTCCGCTTTGTCACATTGCCCGAACCAAACCCGAACTTCGGCACAGATTTTCAAAAAAGTTCAGGTTTGGTATACCGAACACCGCAAAATTTGGTATGGACCCGAATTGTGCGAATTTGGTTCGCCCATCCCTAATGCTCAGTAATTTCCTCACTAGGATGTTTTCTGTTATTTTGTCTCCTTTTATAGATATGTATAGATATGAGCTCAATGTTCATCAAGCCAGCTGAATGTAATACCTTCATTTTGTTGCTCAATTATTTATATGGATTTAAATCTTCCCGGAATTATACTTAACTAGTTAGTGATTAAATCATGGGGAAATGTTAAATGTAATCCCATTTCAACTGGGCAACAGCCTCAACAGAACAAATATTTGACCTTAACATTCCCTCTTGCTTTCAGTGTGAAGGCTGTAGTAATGCTTAATATACAGAATGATGATTAGTAATAATGGGATTTGTAAATGTAGCACCTCCAAGGTAATAAATATGAAGAAGGCATTGCTGTTTGAAAGATCTCAGTAGGGGTGGGCTTTACGTACTGTAACAATTGATTGACCCAGCACTGGAAATGTGAGTGTGCGTATCATCCACACATGCGTGCAGCATCACAAAACATGGCAATTCACTCATGCACGCTCTTCACACATACGGGCAGCAACAAAACCACAATGATATAGGATGGTTGGTGAATGGAAAGGAATGGGTCAACCCACAAGTCGCTACTACTGGCTGAATCCCACCACTGGATCTCAGTATTTTCCCTATTCTGATTCTCCAGACTTAGTTCAAGTTTCAAGTTTAGTTTCAAGTTTTATTGGATTTATATGCCGCCCCTCTCCGAAAACTCGGGGCGGCTAACAGCAATCATAAACAGTATACAATAATAATCCAATACTAAAAGCGAATTTAAAAAACCCTTAATATACAAAACCAAACATACATACAAACATACCATGCATACAATTGTAAAGGCCTGGGGGGGGGGAAGAAATCTTAATTCCCCCATGTCTGGCGGCAGAGGTGGGTTTTAAGTAGCTTACGAAAGGCAAGGAGGGTGGGGGCAATTCTAATCTCTGGGGGGAGTTGGTTCCAGAGGGCCGGGGCCGCCACAGAGAAGGCTCTTCCCCTGGGTCCCGCCAAGCTGAAATGCCCTTTAGTTTTAAACTGAAATGCCCTTTAGTTTTAAAAAACCAATGCTCGTGTATAAAGAGAAAGATAAAACTCTCTGGTTTCATACCATGGTAATCAATGTTCCCTCTAATTTCTTTTGGGGGTGGGCGGAAAAGTATAGTGTCTGAGCGGCAGTCCCTTTGGGACTGGGCGGCACAGAAATAATAAACAAACAAACAAACAAACAAATAAATAAATAAACAAACAAACAAACAAGCAAACAAACAAACAAACAAATAAAAAACCCACCCTGTTTTGCCTCAGAGAATTTCAAAATAAAATACTGTACTGTGTGTCTATAACAGTGAGCTCATAATAGGGCAACTCTATCAATATCAAAATGCCACTTAAATAGTTGAGCTAGTTTCAAACTAGATTTTGATTTTCTTTCTCTCTTCCTTACTCCCATTCTTTTTCTTTCTCTTTTCCTTCCTCTCTTTTTTCTATCTGTTTCTCTCTCTTCCTCTCTCTCTCCTTCCCTCTCACTCTTTCCCTCTCGGCTTCTGGGCAGGTTTGGAAAACTCTGAGTTGATGATGATTTTTAAGTGAGCGATTGCTCACTGCTCAGCTTAGAGGGAACTATGATGATAATGAAAAGCTCTGTTGACAATTAAAAACCATTTCATATGTTGAAATAGAAATCTAAGAATTCAGTAGCCTTTTTTGCTTTCTTATTATTTTGCCTTTCTGAAAATGCCTGTTTTGTGCTTTCCATTGGGGCAGCCTTTTTATTGGAGGAATTGCTCACTACTTCCACTGAATGTACGCTTTTTAACCACCTACACTTCATGCCGTCCTATTTCTTGCTGGGTTCCTCTGAAAATGGAGGCAGCAGGACTTCTCACAGGAATAGAAAATGTGTGATTGCTGGGGATAGAAACTGTGCCAGGCTGGGATTTGTCCTGCTGTTTCCATACAAATTCCTAATTTCAAAATGGTGGGGGAAATAATGGAGAAAATAAGCATGAGGACTTCAGCTATTCATCTGAAGCTCTTTTGCATCTTACTTGTTCTGAACTATTCTGACTGTCAATTTTTTTAAAAAATCTGCATGATGACACACTCGCACATGCTAGCAGAAAAAAGCCGTCTGTGATGTTTTCTACTGCCAAAATTGTATAACCCACCTTGCTGCAATCCTTTATAAACAATGCTAAGTGGAGGGGTTTTTTTTGGCTAACCATCCTACCACATTTAAAGAAAGATACTCAAATTGTATATCTATTACAATAAATAAATTAGTCTTACTGAAGTTTAGATAATCCTTCTGGGCAGCTATCTGGGCAGCAACAACAGGGACTGAAAACTATCTCCATCCATGCTCCTTTGGATATCAGGCATCTCACATCACAAATGACACCATTCAACAACATTTGGGCGTGACACCCATTATAGAGAAGTTGAAAAAAGGCTGACTCCATTGGTATAGAATAGCACCTTCCACTATGTGTAAGACTGCCTACCAACTAGAAGTCAATGGCCTATGACTCCAGGTGTCCAAACCAGAGATGGCCAGACACCATCAACAAAGATATGCAAGCTGTGGACTTGTACCCTGGAAACACAGCTGACTGTTCAAAGCAGCACTCAATGACCCAAAAACGGACCCTGCACTTGTGGGAATACACTAGGAAGAAGAAGAAGAAGAAGAAGAAGAAGAAGAAGAAGAAGAAGAAGAAGAAGAAGAAGAAGAAGAAGAAGAAGAAGAAGAAGAAGAAGAAGAAGAAATATGGATAATCCTTGACTTACAACCAGTGAAGGGCTACCAAAATTTTTACTACCACACTGCGGGCATGGCTTATGCAGGAGGCCCAATCAATATTAATAAAAATCTTAGGATACAAGCAACAAGTTGCACTCATACAGTCCAAAGTGGGAGTAAAAGGATGATTGGAATGATGAGAAAAACTAGTAGAAATAGAAGTGCAGATTTAGTAAAAAGTCTGACAGTGTTGAGGGAATTATTTGTTTAGTAGAGTGATGGCGTTCGGGAAAAAACTGTTCTTGTGTCTTGGTGTGCAGTGCTCTGTAGCGACGTTTTGAGGGTAGGAGTTGAAACAGTTTGTGTCCAGTATGCAAGGGGTCAGTAAATATTTTCCCCACCCTCTTTTTGACTCGTGCAGTATACAAGTCCTCAATTAAAGGCAGGTTGGCAGCAATGGTTTTTTTCTGCAGTTCTGATTATCCTAATCATGTGGTTATTAAACAAATATAGCTTCCCCCCATTGACTTTGCCTCAGCTGAAAAGGTCACAAAAGGTGATCACATAGTCCTGGGACACTGCAACCTTTGTAAATATATGCTAATTAGAAATTGCTCAAAGTATAATGATTGTAAAGTTAATAATATATGTCGATACAATGATTCAAATCAAGATGTAACTGCTCTTTCCTTCCTTTTTATTTTTGTAACATAATAAAAACTATTTTTTTTAAAAAAAAAAAGAAATTGCTCAAATTTTGATCATATGGCTGTGATAGTCATAAGTGTGAGAACCGGTTGTAAGTTTTTTCAATGACATTTTAACTTATCACAGTCACCCAAATGACTGGTTGGAAGTTGAGTTTTACCTATACCAGTGGTGGTCTCCTACCGGTGCAGTCCAGAGTGCTGCACTGATAGGAACTCACTGACGATGCAGTTTTTGGTGATCTTTTTCCAGCATCCCCATGTCAGCTGAAGCCCTCTCACCAGCCCTCATCTTAATGCTGACCTTTATTTTTCATCGGAAACATAGCTGAAAAGCTCCTTTTCAGGAAACGCTAGGGGGAAAAATCGCCAAAAAGTGCATCATCAGTGAATTCCTACCTTGACCACACCAGTAGGAACTCACCACTAACCTGCACTGTCAAAATAGCACCGGCAGACTTACCAGCCGGTGCCTTTTGCAGGAGGGTCGGGACGACACGGACACATGGCCGCCGCCATCTTGGATCTCGGCTGAAGTCTCGCGAGATTGCGAGACTTCGGCCGAGAGTCAGGCCAGGGTGGCCTGATTGCTGATGTGGCCGGGCGGGGCTTGCCAGCCCTATAAAAGGGCATGCAGGCCCAGGTTCGGCCTGTTCACCCGGGCCACGTCAGAAGAGCAGACACCCGCCCGCCCTCCCTATGTTTGCAGTGTGCTATTATGGGTCGCCCTAGGGGGCCGAATGGGAATTTTTTGCAGTTTGGCCTTTTAGCTGGGCCGTTTTTTCGCCCATTCCACACTGGGGAAGGGGATAAGCGGTTAGGGGGTGCTTGCACCTTTTTAGGCTTATTGGCTTACCTTTGGTCATTTGGGTAGGCAGGTTAGGGGCGGAAAACTGGGTGGTGGTTTAGCAACTGCGCGTTCTCCCTTGGGCATCTTTGGGGATGATTGACAGGTTCTCTCCAAGCTCATGGTGGGGTGCTACCTGAGCAGTTATGGGGAACCTGTCTTTGGGTCCCGCACCTTGAAGCCCCCGGGTAGGGGTTAGCCGGCGGGACCCCCCTCATGCAAGTGCATGGCAGGGTCTCAGGTGAGGGAGTGGTCCCTCACCTGGACTAGCATCGAGCTACGCCCATAGTTGCCCAGGAATGTTGAT
The DNA here is from genome assembly GCF_031021105.1 of Erythrolamprus reginae. NCBI lineage: Eukaryota > Metazoa > Chordata > Lepidosauria > Squamata > Dipsadidae > Erythrolamprus > Erythrolamprus reginae. The sequence goes on along the minus strand of NC_091963.1, from coordinate 20,261,317 downwards.
TGCTACGTCATTTCCGCCCCGGAAGCAATTGTTTGACCCTGCAGGTCCATTGTTTGGGTCGTAGTTAAATATGTTAATTTATGCTAATTTAGTTGAATAAATTATGCTAATTTATTTTAGTAAAAATGACCCAGTTTTAAATCCAGCTTTTGTGTCCGTGTCATTACTCCGTCTCTTCTGCAAACTTGTAGCAAATCTACTGATTCCTTTCTACTCTGAGAATTCCTATCTTCTATAAATCTACCAGAAGCGCCTGAGAGGGCACAGCATGCAGATATGCTGAACAAATGAGAGAATACTCACAGCTATATTCTTTCTCATTCCCATTTGATCACATTCATGACTTCGAGCAAGCTTGACATCTATAACAAGCTACAGATATAGTCAGAGGCAGATACATGAAATTCCACAGAGATTGTTTTTTTTTACATATTCTCCAACAAAATTTCTGTCTACCAAAACGAGTGTTTTGTTGTATTTGCAACTCAAATGCATAGCAACTGCCCCCCCTCCAAATGCAATTGCATATAGTGGGTAGCACAGAAAAATAAATTTGCTCCATTATGTAGGCTCCTGCTATATAATTTGTTTGCTTGCTTTTTATTAACTGTGTTATGCAGTTTATTTCCAACTTCTATTATGGTTTGTAAGAAAGTACCAACAGTCCATAAGTAGTTTATCTATACAGACACATGCCCATATACAGTGGTTCTCAATTTTGGCAACTTTAAGACAGGGGGGAGGGTTCAATACCCAAAATTCTGAGCTGGCTGGGGAATTCTAGAAGTGGTCCACCTTTCCACATATGCATATGTGTAACATATCATAATGAAAAGGGAGGGAGACTAGTATATATTTACTTCAAGCTATTTTGCTCTCATCAACCTTACTGGGATTTGAACCTGGGGAGTCTGCCTGTAAGGCAGTAGCTTTAACCTTTAGACCACAGGTTCTCCTCCTCTCATCTTGTATATGTATAGATGAATGAATGTATTAATGTATTAATGTATGTATATACAATAGAGTCTCAATTATCCAACATACACGGGTGGGCTGATAGTTGGATACCCAAAAAAGTCAGATAATCCAGACTCGACTGTCAAGGCAGGAGTAAAATAAATAGGAGGTCTTGGGATAAAGCATTCCGCCCACCCAGGTGTTTCCTTGTTTGCTCGCTGGCCCAGGGAGAAACAGGCTCTTTAGTCACACCCGCCTCCAATGGGCGGAAGGGTGACCATGGGTTTTTACAGCCTGGCTGACACAGACAACCGGTCCCAGTCCCAGCCTGACCAAGCCCAGCTTGAAATGCGCCATCGGAAAAGGTGAAGCAGTCCTTGCAAATTTTCCAGTTCCCCGATGTCCAAAGAAACCTGGGCAGAGACTACAGGATTGGACCCTGCAGCTGCCTGTTTAACAGCATGCTGTCCCAACCCACCATCGCTATGGGTTGAGAAAGGGGTTAAGACCCCCACTGTCTCCCAATTGGAACTTTAAAGAAGGAAGTGGGGAAGGGAGTTCTGGACAGTGGGCTGACCTGAAGTGTTTCTCAGCCTGCACCTCCCCCACCCGGCTCTTCTCAGCGTCCTTAGGACTATTTCCCCATCGCAGCTGCATTGCTTGGGGGCGTGTCTGGTGGCATCCACGCCCCCAAGCAGCCACAACGTCAGATGATTCGGAATATCGGATATCTGAAGGGTGGATAACTGAGACTTATCAGAGAGAGATCCACATACAGACACATACAGACACATACATACATACATGCATACACACATACACACACACACACACATATACATACAGTATATAAAAGACAGGTGGGCCATATATACTCACATTTTTTTAATGTACGCAAAAAAGCTGGAGTAAACACCAATAGATATTCATATGAACAGAAAGGTCATTTAAATCAGGGGTGTAAAACTCACATCCTGTGGGCCAGATGTGTCACACACTGCCTATGCCTACCCCCATTTTAGCAAAGGGGGGAAAAGTCAGATGACCACAATGTGACAACCTGAGTTTGACACGCCTGATTTAAATAGTCAGTGGAAAGCTTTCATTTATTTGTTTATTATTGCTTTTTTTAAAATCCTGAATCAGAGTAAAAAGCATAATGCTTGGGGAGACAAGTGGACTAAATGTGAATAGAAGACGGAAAGAAACAGCAGGTGCCAATCTCAATCCTTGCCCTCGTACATATCACTATATCAGCGCTGTCATCTGCAAATGGCTTAAGTTGTCAGAGGACCAGAATAATTGGTATTCAGACAAGCCAGAGATTTGCTGAATGTGTGGATTTGCTTACATAAACAAAATCCTTATGCCGATAACTGTCTTGATTCAAAATCATATCTGGTTATTATAATTAAAACACTTTTTCCTTCCTGCCCCAAGAAGAACCTTAAACAGTGACATATACTGTATTTATTTATCTTGCCCTGAGAAACTGAATCTGATAAGTCACTTTTCACAAAGCAATTACAGCACCTTTTATTAATGCAGAGTTGCACCAGGCAGCTTATCTACCCCAATTAAAGGACCCCCTGCCTAAGACCTAGCTGTAACCATTTCTACCTTTTCTTTCTTTTTAAAGAAAAGGTCCTTTCTGTCCAGCTAATTGACAAGAGGAAAAGGACCAAAAAGAATCAAGCTGAGAGCTTATTCAAAGTATAGTTCAACCATATAGAAAGTAAGAAGAATACAGATGTCTAGAATATTGCATGATCCAAGGAAATGTGTGGTCTACTTTTCTAAGCCCACTCTGGTAGATACAAGAAATGTTCACTGAACTATCTTTTGCAAGTAAAAGTTATCTAATTCCGTAGTAAATGCGAAGAGGATAAATCCAAGGTACGTAATAGTGAGTAAAATACATCTAAAAATAAGATGGTATCAAAGGAGCCTACACTACATTTGAGGCCAGGAGAACAGTAATTACCATAATGTCCTTCCTGTCAATGATTTCTTCAGCTTCAACTGCAACAATGCATGAGCACACAACCAGTTCAAACTTAATGTAAACCGCTCCAAACTCAACTGCAGAAAATACAACTTTGGCAACAGGGTAATCAATGCCTGGAATGCACTACCTGACTCTGTGGTTTCTTCCCCAAGCCCCAAAAACTTTTACCTGTACCTACCTTGCTAATATTTATGTTTATACCAATACCTACTACCTTGACAAATAAATAAAATTACCATACATAAATTGTACATGCCCAGGGGGAGATGTTTCAATTCCCCCATGCCTGACGGCAAAGGTGGGTTTTAAGGAGTTTACGGAAGGCAGGGAGAGTAGGGGTTGTTCTAATTTCTGGGAGGAGTTGGTTCCAGAGGGTCAGGGCCGCCACAGAGAAGGCTCTTCCCCTGGGGCCCGCCAACCGAAATTGTTTAGTTGACGGGACCCGGAGAAGGCCCACTCTGTGGGACCAAATCGGTCGCTGGGATTCGTGCGGCAGAAGGCGGTCTCGGAGATATTCTGGTCCAGTGCCATGAAGGGCTTTAAAGGTCATAACCAACACTTTGAATTGTGACCGGAAATTGATCTGCAGCCAATGCAGACTGCGGAGTGATGGTGAAACATGGGCATACCTAGGTAAGCCCATGACTGCTCTCGCAGCTGCATTCTGCACGATCTGAAGTTTCTGAACACTTTTCAAAGGTAGCCCCATGTAGAGAGCATTACAGTAGTCGAACCTCGAGGTGATGAGGGCATGAGTGACTGTGAGCAATGAGTCCCGGTCCAGATAGGGCCGCAACTGGTGCACCAGGCGAACCTGGGCAAACGCCTCCCTCGCCACAGCTGAAAGATGGTTCTCTAATGTGAGCTGTGGATCAAGGAGGACGCCCAAGTTGCGGACCCTCTCCGAGGGGGTCAATGATTTCCCCCCCTCAGGGTAATGGATGGACAGATGGGATTGTCCTTGGGAGGCAAAACCCACAGCCACTCCGTCTTATCCGGGTTGAGTTTGAGTCTGTTGACACCCATCCAGGCCCCAACAGCCTCCAGACACCGGCACATCACTTCCACTGCTTCGTTGACTGGACATGGGGTGGAGATGTAAAGCTGGGTATCATCAGCGTACTGATGATACCTCACCCCATACCCGTGGATGATCTCACCCAGCGGTTTCATGTAGATATTAAATAGCAGGGGGGAGAGGACCGACCCCTGAGGCACCCCACAAGGGAGAGACCTCAGAGTCGACCTCTGACCCCCCACTAACACCGACTGCGACCGACCGGAGAGGTAGGAGGAGAACCACTGGAGAACAGTGCCTACCAACCCCAACCCCTCCAGCCGGTGCAGAAGGATACCATGGTCAATGGTATCGAAAGCCGCTGAGAGGTCAAGAAGCACCAGGACAGAGGATAAACCCCTGTCCCAGGCCCGCCAGAGATCATCCATCAACGCGACCAAAGCAGTTTCTGTGCTGTAACCGGGCCTGAAACCCGACTGCTGGGGACCTAGATAATCGGCTTCTTCCAAGGACCGTTGGAGCTGGAGTGCCACCACCTTCTCAACAACCTTCCCCAAAAAGGGAAGGTTGGAGACTGGACGATAGTTATTAAGTACGGCTGGGTCTAGGGAAGGCTTCTTGAGGAGGGGGCGCACGAGCGCCTCTTTATAGAGTGTTGGAAAAACTCCCCTCCCCAAGGAAGTGTTGGTAATCTCCTGGACCCAGCTCTGTGTCACCTCCCTGCTGGCCAAGACCAGCCAGGAGGGACACGGATCCAGTAAACAGGTGGCGGAACTCACAGCTCCAATGGCCTTGTCCACTTCATCAGGTGTCACTAGATCAAACTCTTCCCAGACAGGTGGACAAGTATGTGCCCCAGTCACCTCGACTGACTCGTTGTCAGTCAACTCTGTTTTCCAATTGGAGTCGAGGTCGGCCCGGATCTGAGTGATTTTATCAGCGAAAAACGTCTATCTATATCCCTTATGTTTAGATAGCTTTAAGAATTGTTTCCCAGTAACCTTGAGCGTATTTGCATGAAACAAACTTCCAGTGGTTTTGTGACTGTGATTCCCAGAATTTTTAGCCAATATAAACAATGCCTTTTTAAGTCATGCTTATCTAAGGAAATATATAGCAAGAATGGATTTGCTCATACATTTATTTTGAAAATTATGAGGCTTCGAGATAAATGTTTCTCCCATTATACTCAGAGTTACCATCCCTGAGTTTACAAAGTCCAAATTTCCATTTAACAGAACTATATTAATTTCTGAAAAAGGATTTAAAATTAAATTTTAATTAATCTGTCTTTCTCCTCCTTTAACCTTATCTGTGGGGAAAACCTTAGAAATATAACAAGGCAGAAATCTCTTGGAACAAAAACTGCAATATCAGGTTTAGAAGTCCAGAAGAGGGAAGGCCAATCCAAATTCCCAAAGAAAGGAATTTTCCACTTGAGAAAAGCAAAATGAGCCAAAGAATACTCTAATTGACTCAGAGAAAGAGTATCTCCTATATTATACAGCTACATGTGGAAACTCGCTGTTCCTGGGAAAACTGTCTTATTTTTACTCCCACATGATATTAACATGTGCAATGAGCCATTGGCTTGAGTCACAAGATCCATTCCCAGCCCACTCTCTTTGCATATGGGACATGGCAGATACGCACCATTGAATTTTAAATTTGGCCATTTAATCAGAAAGTAGAAAGCATATTTGAAAGCTGTTTTAAGACACAGAATTCAGTGAGTCAACTATGCGTTTCTCAAACCAAATATATACTTTATTCAGGATAGATGAAAACTGTTGGTTTATTGGTATACAGCTCATGAAAGAGAATTGAAGAAGTGTTAACTGGAAGCACTGGTTGCTATGAATATATTAAATTATGCTTTTTCTGCATTCAAGGAGAAAATTCTGAGAATTGTTTTTTTCTAATGTAGAAATACTTGCAAATGATAGTAAACAGTGGTGGGTAGCAGTGGTGGGTATTGGTGGTCAGGTGCTCCATCCCAGTAGGAAATTCCGGGATGCGCGTGCAATTGCATGCCACAATGTGCCCCTGCATGTGATTTGGCTTTTGTGCATGTGTAGCAAGCAAAATTTCACGTGAGGACGCTCGCACAAGCAAGATTTTGGGGATTTTTGCTGATTTTTTTTGCATTGGCGCATGCATGGAAGCAAAAATATCAGAGAAAATTGCTTAACTCTCGTTCTTTCGCACGTCTTTATGCGAAATTTTACTTTCTGCACATGTGCAGAAGCCAAATCTCATGCTGACTGGAGCATGTGCGCCCGATGGGTGCCTGGGCGCCCACAACGACATTGGAGGGTACACTGGTAGTAGGTAAGATGATCAGCCCTTTACTGATAGTAACTAAAGTGATTTAAGTTTATTTCAAAACTATAGTTATTCCCATCAAAGCTACAAGCATTTCCTAATATCTAAACTAGAGTTATGAGTGAAATCACAAGCCATGAGATTCAGACTACAGGTAGTCCTCAACTTATGACCAAAACTGAGCCCAGACTTTATGTTGCTAAGTGAAAAACTAGTTAAATGAGTTTTGCCACATTTTATGACTTTTCTTGCTATATTTGTTAAGTGAATTGCAGCAGTTGTTAAATTAGTAATATGGTTGTCTAACTTCTCCATTGACTTTCCTTGCCAAAAGATCACAAAAAATGATCACATGACCCCAGGACATTGTAGTTGTCATGATTATGAACCAGTGGTGGGTTCAAATAATGTAACAACTGTTTCTCTGCCCTAATGATCAGCTGGATAGGCATGGTGAGGTGGTCATGTGACTGGGTGGTCATGGCCAATTCTGGGTGGGGAGTCTTTGCCCCCCACAGAGAGGGTCTGCAAGTTGGGCGTCCTCCTTGATCCACAGCTGAGCTTAGAAGACCATCTCTTGGCTATGGCGAGGGGGCGTTCGAACAGCTATGCATTGTGCACTAGTTGCGGTCCTATGTGGATAGGGAGTCACTTCTCACAGTCACTCATGCCCTTATCACCTCGAGGTCTAATTACTGCAATGCTCTCCAAATGGGGCTGCCTTTGAAGAGTGTTCGGAGACTACAAATTGTGCAAAATGTAGCCGCGTGGGCTATCATGGGGCTACCAAAAGGAGTGGCATGCACCTGCATGTCACTCCCTTCCTTGACTCTCCTCAACTTCTGGGCCTCACCTTCTATGGTTGCAGTGGGCGGGGCATAGCCATGGATTGTGAGGTTATTATGCCCACCCATTGGCCCACACCCTTCCACCAAGCACAGTGGCTCCAGAACAGATTTTCTTCCCCTACCTTCCCCTGCCTTACCTTCATGGGCAGCTGTGGTGAGAGAGTGCTGCAATCTCTGCAGGCCAGAAGGTAAGGCCTGTGGTAGGGGAAGGAGGTCTGTTGCTGGCTGGTGAACAGATGATGTGGGCAAAGCAGCCTCATGTTCCTGGGCTATCCTCTCTGCTTGCTGGTAGCTGTGGCAGACAAGGCACATCCTTCACAACATCCCATGCATTTTTCCCGACAGCTGAACAAACCTAGGCAAAAAGCCAACCAGACAAGGAGTGGCTTGGAGGGGGAAGGAGTGGGGCCAGCCAATGGAGTTAGCTACCGGTTCGTGCAAACCAATGCAAACCAACTGAATCCCACCACTGACATTAACTACTTATAAAAAATCCAAATATAAATCACATAACCATGAGGAATGGGGCAATGGACATATGTGTAAAAAACAATCATAAGTCACTTTTTTTCAATACTGCTGTAACTGATCTCTAAACAATCTGCTGTAAATTGAAAACTACAGATATTAACCATTCAAAATTTATTTATTTTATATATTTATTTATTTTTGTCCAATACAAAATGAGGGTTTTAGTGGATATACACATGGTAAAATACATGATGAAGGTTATAAAGGAGATACTCATAGAAAAATATATCTAAGAAAGAATAGAAAAGAAGGTATAGTAATAGAACATATCAATGAAAGAATAGAAGAAGAGATATAGGAATAGAAGAAAGGTATAATCATGTAATCATGGTTGAATCTATTGTTTTATTTCATCCTGTGTTCAGATTTCTTTTAGTTTTGATTATGTTATTTTAAAAAGGTCTATAAACTCCAGAAGCCCTAAAAGTCCTACCTTTGGGAAAAGGGTAAATTTCGGAAAGAGCTGGAAAGATCCAGGCACCGATACCTGTGAGGGAAGGGATCCAGTGACTAAGGCCTCCCAATTTCAAGATGCAAACTCCTCTCCTTCCATAATTTCACATCATTCTGTCATGCAACTATAAAAAGGTGGAACTCAAACATTTCATCACAAAGTTTTCCATCATTTTCTTATCATGATGGATAGGAAGGGGGTGCTAATAAGGTGAAAGTCCAAATGACAATTGACCAGATGAATTTGAATCACAACATTTGAGAATCACTTATCTCATTAGTCTGCTACAGGAATAAATGAGATATATAGAATGCTATACATGTACCTCAAGAAAAGGAATTTTAAAAAATTAAAAATGTTGTTCAAGTGCTTCTTTCCAAGGCCCAAGACTAGAGCCTAGTAATATCATCAATAGCCATGTTCTGTGAGAACATGACATTTAGCAAATGGAAAGAACAGCCAGGAATTGAAAAATGGGCTAACAAAAGGTGCTCATTTTCAGTTTAAAATGAAGTACTCCATGTACTCTCTTCTTCAGCTCACATACTACGGCTGCCATCAACAAAATGTCTTAAAATGAGGTGAAAGAAAAGAAGAAGAGAGGAGGAGGGGGGAGAACAACCCTGAACAGCCTTCAACCTATTTTTTGAAATATATAAAAAAAATCTATATTGCTGACGAGTTTTCAGCATTAAGTGCCGATGCAAATCAAATGTATCCAGCTGAATGTTAGACATGCAATACACCAGCTAATGAGAACCAGTGTCAATTCTGGAAAATGTTAAGCAGAATGATTTTGTTCTTCACCAATCTACCACTTTCCCCCCAGGAAAGCTGAGCATATGATTCCAATCACACAGTTATGACAGGTTGTATGCGTGTAGAAGGTTTTCCCTTCAGCTTCCAAGAGGTCACTTACTAATGGCTTGTAGCCAAGAGCACTGCTCTCTTCAAGACCAATTTAGCTGCCATTAGCTACCATTGAAAACATCCATGCCATTTCTTGACTGACATTCTACATAGAAAGAGAGGCTTGCCTTCTGATTTAGGGAGGAGGGGGGTCATTCATTTTGTAGCCAGCAGAAACAGCTTTCTTTTGAAAGACAAGAGGGGGGGGGGAGAGAATCTGGGTAAAACTGAGTGCTTGTTAAAGCACATTGTTCCCTTCAATCAGGACAAGGACCATACTTGATCGTAACACGTGAATGCTGCCTATCACACTCTTAAAAATGAAAGGATTGAATTTTATTAATTGAAAATGTAACATTAATAGAAATTGTTCAGAAGGATGTCAGATTTAAGCTGATGCTGGTGATTTCATGGACAGGTTTTTGGGTAATAGTAACAAAACTGGCTTCCCATTTTGTGTGTGTGTGTTTGGGGGGGATCAACTTCTTAGTCTTATTCTATGGTCCTGAAATCCAATCTCTTGATGGTCTTCTGATGCTACCTGCTGAGTCTGTCTCAATTGAATTAATTGGTACTAGGTTTTGCTTTCTTTTTCTTTTTAATTTTTTTTATTGAAAACGTAAAACACAAAACACGAACAAACAGAAAAAAGACCATAACAACAACAAAATCAACAAACTTGATATAAATTTCACATGTTTCTATGATTTCCCCTTTTTCTTTAGGGTTAATTTGAATCTTTTTTCTTTTCTATCCAACTATACAGTTTCCCCCATACAGTATAATGTTCTTTATCTTGTTTGTTCTGCAGTTGTAATATAAGTTTGCTTAATTTTGCACAGTTCTTCACCTCAGGTGCCGAAAGCACTTGTGCACACATTATTGTGCCTGTGCAAATGCCCATACCCATAAGTCAGGGCAAAAATTGCCTACCCTGCCCCCCAGGAGGCCCTCTGGAGATCAGAAACAGCCCATTTCCCAAATTTTGGTGGGCCCAGTAGGCCTATTTTTCACCCTCCCCAGGTTCCAGAGGCTTCCCTGGTGCCTGGGCCCCCCCAAAATGCCCTCCCCCATCTTCCCAGAGGCCCTCCAGAAGCAAAAAATGCCCTCCTAGAGCCTCAGTGTGAGCCAAAAATCAGCTGGCTGGTGTGTCAGCAGATATGGCTCCATGTGCCACCTCTGGCACCCATTGTTATTTTTATGAAAAAGGATGCTGCAGCAGTGCTGCAAGCAAAGGGCGGTCCTTTCACATAAAAGTAAACATGTTTATTTCTATGTGAAGAGACTACTACCCTTTGCTTGCAGCGCCGCTGTGGTGTCCTTTTTCGTAAAAATAACAATGTTTATTTTTACGTGAAGACCTCCCTTTGAAGGAGCTGGGGAAACCCTCCCAAGAAGAGATTTTGGGGGCAGAGCCTTGATGTCACCGGCAGGTTGCTAAGGATGCCAAGGTGATCAATTCCTGGATTCCATCCTGGATTGCATCCTTAGCAACCTGTCGGTGACGTCAAAGCTCCGAATGCCAAACGCGAGCCCAAACTTTGCTCGAAGTTTCAAAAAAATTCGTGTTCATGTTCGGCATACTGAACACTGCAAAATTCAGTATGGACCCGAATTGTGCGGGTTCGGTTCGCCCATCATTAAATACGAGTAAATTTCAACTTCCAACTAATCACTTAACAACTGTTTGAAGTTATAGTAGACCTCTCTGGAACTACTCATGACCTAGATTTAACATTTTGATGGCCAGACTCTTTTCCATGGTCATGGGATTGTATTTTGGGCTGTTTTTATAACTGAGTGCAATCACATGATTGCAATTTATATTCCCCCCCCCCCGAAGCTGGCATTTACTTTCAGTTTCCAGAGAAAAATGCCGACTGTAGGAAAGGATTTGATTAATGGCCATAGCATTCACTTTACAACCAATGTATTTGCTTAACAAATACATTGGTTGTAGTATTGGATTTTATTGTATATTGTTCATGATTGTTGTTAGCCGCCCCGAGTTTTCGGAGAGGGGCAGCATATAAATCCAATAAAACTTGAAACTTGAAACTTGAAACTTAACAATCACTCCCAAAAATAATAAAATTGGCCATGGTCATGTGATAGTCTATTTAGTATCACAACTTATTGTGATGGTCATGTGATAGTCTACTTAATATCAAAACTTACAACTGTAATTCCTGATTCATTTTAAGTACAGAATCACTTGTGAAAGGTCTTGATTTTCTTCCTTCATTTTATGTTCTGTTTAAAATAGGTGTTCACACCTAATTTCAGTTCCTATTTACTCTGTAGCTCTGCTGCTCGACTTTTTTTTAATTTATTACCCAAAACCTCACACCAGAAAGTTCTTATTGGAATTGGGTAATGGATTTGTATGTCATTCCTCAAAGAAAACTCACTAGTACCCAATGTGGTTTGGGAAGCACTGCTTATAGGGTAAAATTAAAAACCGAGATAACCCTTATGTACAAGGGTGCTGAATAAAGGTCTAGTTTAAAACAAAGAATTGAAAGAAAAGAAAGTGATGGCCTGTTGAAATTGCCCTCACTGCAAGTTGTGTGTCTTCCCCACAAAAGTAAGATGTGCTACATTTCCACTTAAATTACTCCTTCTAAAACTTTATCTAGACTTATACCTCAGTGCATGAAAATATGATGCAAATATATGCCTTTTTTCCTACCATCCTGGCTGGTGATAGATTTCTTTTTCTTTTGAACCCTAAGCAAAATATGCAAAATTATGAAATCTTATAGCGGCAGCTGTATGTTTTGCCCTGTGGGGACCAAAAACAACTCTGGGATGAGGTGCTCAACTCCATAATATTAGAGAGATTTCATGGTGTAGGAACTTAGTTGAACAGATTTCCAAAACATCAAGGGGATGCATGTAAAAAGAAAGTAGGACTTTACTGAGATGTCAAAATGCTGCTTTCATCATTTTAATCCCCTTGACTCTCTCTGCAGATATTGCTGAGAGCTAGATCTATAATGTGGGTACAAGGGAATCCTCTACTAACAACAGTTCTTTAGTGACCATTCAAATTTACATCTGCGCTAAAACAAGTGACTTATGATCATCTTTCACATTTACAGCCATTGCAGTTTTCCCCTGGTCACGTGATCAAAATTATGGGCAATTGATTCATATTTATGAATTGCAATGTCCCAGGGACAAATGTTCATCTTTTGTGACCTTCTGACCTGCAAAGTTAATAATAATAATAATAATAATAATAATAATAATAATAATAATAATTTATTGGATTTGTATGCCGCCCCTCTCCGTAGACTTGGGGCAGCTAACAACAATGATAAAAACAGCATGTGACAATCCAATAATAAAACAACTAAAAACCCTTATTATAAAACCAAACATACACACAGACATACCATGCATAACTTGTAACGGCCTAGGGGGAAGGAATATCTCAATTCCGCCATGCCTGGCGGTATAAATGAGTCTTGAGTAGTTTATGAAAGACAGGGAGGGTGGGGGCAATTCTAATCTCCGGGGGGAGTTGGTTCCAGAGGGCCGGGGCCACCACAGAGAAGGCTCTTCCCCTGGGGCCCGCCAAACGACATTGTTTAGTCGACGGGACCCGGAGAAGGCCAACTCTGTGGGACCTTATCAGTCGCTGGGATACGTGCAACCGCAGTGATTCACTTAATTATGACAATAAAGGTCATAAAATGGGACAAAATTCACTTAACGTCTATTTCACTTAGCAACAAAAACTTTTGGGTTCAATTTTGGTCAGAAGTTGAGGACTAACTGTACAGGGTTACACTTGGACTAGGAGATTTAAATCCAAATTCCTTAGAACTGGGTAGGCAGATTTGGGTCAGTCACTCTTTCTGTAACCAGATTTGGGTCAGTCAATCTTTCTGTTACTGTTATTTAGAACACTATGGATTGTCAGATAAAAGTGAGTGTGTCCAGTGAAGGGCTACCAAATTTTTACTACCACACTGTGGGCATGGCTTATGCAGGATGCCCGGCATTTTCTTTCATCTTCCAGTGCAAATTGGATGCTCTGGGGTGGGGTTCCATTTTCTCTACCCCACTGCAACCCCACCCACCCCCGGGTCCGGGCAGCAGCCCATCCTTGAGTGTGTCTGTACAACCCATAATTAGAAAAACAATGTATGTGACAAAATCGAGACATTATTGTGCAGATTTTTATTCTGGTACTTATCAAAATTTTGGAAGAATGTGTATCATCTGCCCAAGCTTCTCTTTTGATCTTGACTCAAATTGTGGCCCTCAGAACTTTTGTGAGCAACCAAATTATTCTTAAAAACTACTTCATAAGCCAAGTTATTTTATAAACCTGTGTACAGTATTGAAAGCAGCATTCTTTGGGATGCGTTTCTTTGGAGAAAAATCTGATTATAATAGGTACACATATCTAAATAAATTAGCACTCAGATGTAGCACTCAGGCATAAAAGCAAGAATTTCATCCACTATGCTCAAATACACACATAAATGCAAACACACGCACACAGGTATAAAAATGAGCAACTCTGAATAGCAATGAAAAAATGTGTTATGGTTTTGCTTCTTGTACATATTCTCAACAAACAAAATCAGCGAGAGATTGTTGTGTAGTTACTCAGGCTAATGGCTAAACAAACAGACTTCTGATCAGTAACCACAACCTCTTTTTTTTCCCAGAAGTCTGTCTAATTTTTTTGTGTGCTCAGTCAAGAAATCTAAGAAAACAGTGCCTGTAAGCCAGATAGAGGTGAAAGATTACATACCACAACAGTGAATGTATGAGGTTAGGAAACTGCCACTTCGACTAGGAGATAAAGTGTAAGGCTGTGATATTTATAGTTGCATAGGCATTTGTATTGCCTCTTGAAGAAAATCTAATGATATAAACCTGAATACTATTTATGGCCTTTTCAGCTTAATGGACACTTCAGATCGTGCAGAATGCAGCTGCGAGAGCAGTCATGGGCTTACCTAGGTATGCCCATGTTTCACCATCACTCCGCAGTCTGCATTGATTGCCGATCAGTTTCCGGTCACAATTCAAAGTGTTGGTTATGACCTTTAAAGCCCTTCATGGCATTGGACCAGAATATCTCCGAGACCGCCTCCTGCCGCACGAATCCCAGCGACCGATCAGGTCCCACAGAGTGGGCCTTCTCCGGGTCCCGTCAACTAAACAATGTCGGTTGGTGGGCCCCAGGGGAAGAGCCTTCTCTGTGGCGGCACCGGCCCTCTGGAACCAACTCCCCCCGGAGATTAGAACTGCCCCTACTCTTCCTGCCTTCCGTAAACTCCTTAAAACCCACCTTTGCCGTCAGGCATGGGGGAACTGAAACATCTTCCCCTGGGCATGTTTAATTTATATATGGTATGCTTGTGTGTATGTCTGTTAGTATATGGGGTCTTTTAAATCTTTTAATTTTAAATTTGTTAGATTATTTATGATTTGTTTCCACGTGTTGTGAGCCGCCCCGAGTCTTCGGAGAGGGGCGGCATACAAATCTAAGTAATAAATAAATAAATAAGATAAATATATGCAATAAAACATTCCTAAGGAAATGAGAGGATCAAGATCTTTCTAGGATAGAGGCTGCCTCTTTGGCAGACAAATCCTTTGGGGCCTACCCACGGTATTCACACCACACTAGGGTAAACTAATGCTTGAGTCTTACACCACAAAATTGTTGGTTAAGTCTAAGCAAACGCTAAGCAGAAGCATTCAGGAAATCTTTTGGTGGGGATTCAGAAATTCTGTGCTCCAGCCAGCTTCTTCCCTTCAACCAGCCAATGTTGATGAGAGAAATCTACAGAGTAGTATAGCAATAGCAAAACAATCATTAATCATAGCGACTGAGAAAGCGTCATGTTTTTACTAGAAGCACAGCTGGGTTTCTTGGTCTTTTTCTTTTAGTGGTATGTCATAAAACTTTCAGTGTGGACCTGCACTTTTCTTTGTCCTTAGTGAACCTTCAGCAATGACTATTTGTTACTGATTTTATAGAATGTCTTACTTTCGTTTATTTTGGAAGCTAAGTAAGGTTGACCTTGGATGATACTTGGATGGAAAACTAAAAGGGAATTCCAAAAATTTTGTTCCATTTGGAACTATTCCACAAGGCTGCCAACCATAGAGATGTAAACACCAGGAAGTAAGCTTAACTTGAAGAAATCTTTACTTTTCTAGAATTAGGCTGCCAGTTTCAAACCTATCATAGCTATGACTATGATTAGAAGAATCACTCAGTTTTGCTTTGGTCAATGGTAGAAACCATTCTATCCATACTGAACTATCCTGAACTATCCATCATGCACATTGAACATCATGCAAAACATATATATGGAGAGTCTCTCTCACTCTCTCACTCTTTTTCTCCCTCCCTCTATCTCTCCTCCCCTCTCCTATCTGTCTGTCTGTCTATCTATTAAAAATACAAAATTCTTACTCTGCTGCACTAGCCAAAGGACACAGAGCTATTTCTAAGAATGGAGATAAACACGTTGAATAGACCATATGATCAGTTAAAAATGAACCTGTCGTTAAAAACTGCAACCCTGATTTCATACCTCAAATATGGTAAAAAGCTTCTAAATTTTTAAGAGCTAAGTGCTCAAATATCTCTGGATGGATGAATCTGTCAATTCTACTTTCCCCATATTTCAAACTTTTTAAAATCATAATTTTGTTCTCTCTCATTTATGAATAATTCTACCACATCTGCAAGTTCTTATCAAAAGAAGAAACCAAATAAAATTCTCAGCCATCTCTGTATAATTATTCGGTATTGGTTTAGGTAATATTTTTCCTTGAATGACCAAACTAGAAGAATCATATTTTAAAAGATCTATCCCATCTGGTAGGCATTCTTTAAGATTTAACATTTTGGGAAATTTTTGGCTACAGAAAAAGCATATAAATTGTGCCAAATATATCACAGCAATAAATTGGATCATGTTCCTTGTAAAAATCACTTTATTTGTTCCAAGTAAAATACTGAATGTGGATATTTACAAAATGGACAACAAGTTGGACCATATCCATTTGAGGTGATGTTTTGGTTCTCGTTACCCTGCCAACCACTCATGAATAAGTGCAAAACATTGAATGTAGCATCAAAATTCAATACAAGCAAATATTTTTCATTCATGTAATCCATTTGCCAAAAATTAGGTATACTTCAAAATTTTATCATTTTTCTTTTTTTACCAGAGGACTCTGTCACACATTCTCCCTCAAACATGTAAGAAATTTTTGCCCGTTCCTGTTGAATCTGTTGCCTACATTTGAAAATTATCTGGAAGAAATGTTCCAATATTTCAGATTGAAGTCTTTCCCACTTCTTCCTAGAATTATACAAGGCTGGTTTTGAAATTATCTGGCCCTGATCAGTGGAAAGACTCTGCTAATTGTGTTTCACAGCAAAATAGCAGAGTTTGGGATAAAGTCGTGGAAAAAGGAGAAATAGTCAAGACAGTTTTTTTAAAACGTATGTTTCTGAAATGTAGAAACAAGAATACATAGGATATTATTTCTTCCATCAAAGCACAGAAAGAAAGAATAGAACTAGCCAAATTTTCTCTGGCATGGTTTAGACACAGTTCCTGTGAAAAGCTGAAGGCTATTGCTACGTATATTGTTAAGGGAAAGGATAATATTAGTGGATTTGTAGCACTTGATGTAACAAAACTACAGGTTGTCTAGGAGCTCAGAAAATATTCATTGCTGCTGAGTGCCACCAACAAACAAGCCAATAGATGAAGTGACACAAGCAGTGAAGATTAAAACTGCAAATATTTAGGAGCAAAGGCTAAGAAAAGCTGCTTGCATCTCTTTTCCCACAGAGTGCCTTTCAGCAGTCAATCCATGACGTATTAGGCCACCATTTGTCAAGTTGCGAGTCACCTAAGCCTTGTGTGTACTGCATGTTGAACAGAAAAAGATGGAAGACGAGAACTGGACCGCTGGCAAGGGATTTTTCCATATGATCAGAAATTTCAGCAGCATGGAAAAAATCTTTCATGCTTTCATATATCTTCCTATGCCCCATAATGACATTCATATGAACCAGCAGAACCAGCAATTGTCACAACATAAGGTTATATTGTTTTGTTTTTTATTGTTATGTTATGTTCCATTCCATTCGGTTCCATTATGTTGTTACGCCACATTATGTTATGTTATGTTATTTTATTTATTAAATGTAAGCATTAATAATATATGCATATCACACACATGCACACACGTACACACGCCATAAACACATTATAGCATAAATTAATGATCATTACTAAAGTCCAATGACCAAGGTGGAAGACAGGGGCAGGTAGATGGGATCTCTTGTGAAGCGATTAACCATTTTGACTGTGATGCTTCCCTATTGGGCCCCCAGGCCAAATGCCAGAACAAGGTTTTTGGGCTCTTTTGAAAGGTTGATGGCCAACCTCAAACCAGGGAAGAGAGGGCAAGAGCACAGGTGCAATGGCAGAGAACATCCTTCTCCTGAATTCTTCTCTCCCCCCCCCCCATTACTGTACGTACAGTGGTACCTCATCTTACGAACGCCTCTTCTAACGAACTTTTCAAGATACGAACCCAGTGTTTAAGATTTTTTTGCCTCTTCTTCTGAACTATTTTCACCTTACGAACCCAAGCAGCTGCTGCTGGGATGAAGGGGTTTCTTTTTTCCCGCTTTTTTGAAGAAAGAAAAGGGAGGGGCTGCTTGGAGTAGGAAACATTTTGCAGAGAACAACGTGCTTGCAAAGGAACTGAAAGGGTGTATTTTGAAGAAAGAAAAGGGAGGAGGGAGGGGCAGCTTGGGGGAGGAAAAATTTTGCAGAGAACAACGTGCTTGCAAAGGAACTGAAACGGTGTCTTTTGAAGAAAGAAAAGGGAGGAGGGAGGGGCAGCTTGGGGGAGGAAATTTTTTGCAGAGAACAACGTGCTTGCAAAGGAACTGAAACGGTGTCTTTTGAAGAAAGAAAAGGGAGGGGCGCCTCCTTGCCTTTCTTCCTTCCCACTCACCCTTTAGCCTAGCCTTGCTTCTTCCACCCACCCCCTTTAGCTGCTCCTCCCTGCCCTCTGTTTGCCTCCCTTCTAAAGTTTGGGATTTTCCTGAAGGATTTGCACGCATTATTTGCTTTTACATTGATTCCTATGGGAAACATTGTTTCATCTTACGGACTTTTCACCTTACGAACCTCCTCCTGGAACCAATTAAGTTCATATGATGAGGTACCACTGTATTTAGGTTGAAAAGAGAAAAATTTTAGTATCATGGGGCAAGTATGAAATGTAGCTATGTGAAAAGCTTTGCAATGGCATGACATAAATCCAACCTATCTGTCAGGGCTCATGTAACCTCAGTGCCTGGTGTACAACTTGCCATTTCAGAGCCCAGCCAATTAAAGCTTAATTTCAGACTCACGATCATAAATGGCTCCTTCCAAATTGTGGAGGTTGCTTAATTTACAACTGTTGGAACTGCCCATTGTGGCTAAAATATTTAGATTGCTGTACATGAGGATCATGCTTGTTTATTTTCAAAGTGAAGAACAAATATAACATTAAATACTCTTGACTGCTTCATTGAGCAGCCTCGCCTGCCTTGTGCTGTAAACACTGTTGGTTCCTATTGTGACTGCTTCTTGATTGAGCTAATGATGCATACAGAATAATAATTCAGCAATGGGATTTAAATTATCAGTTTGGTTCTTGCCACTTATGCTTAAAACAAAATAAAAATCTGTAAACATGTACATTTCTACTGAAATGTCCTTCCCATTATTCGTAGGTAGATAGCAAAATAGCATGGGGATAAATACATGTGGCAATAATCAAGCGGGGCTTTGTAACCAAATGGGGAGTTGTACATGACGCAAACAATAAATGTAAGCAAGTGTAGCTCTCAAGGCAGTAAGCCTTCAATGTATTGTAGAACTCATTTCTTTAAGCATATCACATCCATAGAAGTTGGCTTTTCATTACTTACAGGATACCCTACAAATCTTCACTCAAGGTAAAGAAATCAGAGAGTTATGCTTATAACCAGGAGTCAGATAATGTCAAAACTGGAAATTATTTAAAGGCAATGAACTATAACTCATGAACAGAGAGTGAAGAAGGAATTTCCAAAATCCATCAAAAGCTGTCAGAATGCTTTGCATATATGAATATCTCAAATCTCAGTGAAGGATGTTTGGAGGCTATGAATTTGATTCAGGCAACAAGTGAGATTTTCTTATATTCTGAATAAAATGTGCATCATTAATAATCATAGATATTTATGGTTTAGTTTCTTAAGATTGCAAAAACTTGCAAAACTTTTTTATTCCCTATCATGATAATATCATGATAATCACCTCTGGTTGATTATCATTTAAACAAATATTCTTCTTTTTAAAATGTATTTGGAATTTATCCAATAAATCTTAAGTTTTAGAAGTAATTTAGATTGTATAAGAAATGATGGTTTATAAAGAAATATGACAAAAGTAGCAAAAACCCTACATATGATTTGATTTGATTAGATTGCAGTTGTTTTTACATGATTTTAGAATGTTGCATATAATTGAGACACTGCATAGAGTCACAAACATAACTCACAACTACTGGGCTAATAGGGCATTAATGAAAGAAATTAGATTAGTTGATGTTTATGTTGTGTTGTAAATTAATTCATCTATGTAACTATTCATGCATCTAACTATGCATTTATACAAAGTGTCCAACACTAATAAGCTTTGTACATCACAAATTGTTCATTGCACAACCATCTAGGGAGGGCAAGTCATATGTAGTGAACGGATGGCCTGGAAAACTAAAGGAATTTTGGCTTGTCATTTGGGAGACAAAGAAATTGTATGCCTCTATTTATAATGGACCTTGCAAAAAGAACCTTTTTCCTTCCTGCAGAGAGGTAGGAGGAGGATTAATAGCAGATTATAATGGCTTTTGGCCTTGTTTGTGGGCTCTGTGGAAAATTTTAAGGATGGAGTAGGGTGGGAGTTGGAACAACTTGTCTTAGGAAGACTTCTTGCTACACTACACATTCCTTAAATTACCTCAAAACTAGTGTGGAAGTATTTCAGTCACTTTACTAATTTAAGTTTGCAATCCTGGGGTGAAGGAGTTGGGATAGATGATCCACTCAGAGTTGTGGTTGTCTGTCTTTAAAATTAGGGGAATAAAAATGTTCATAAGTGTGCAAAATTAGATTAGTTGATGTTTATGTTGTGTTGTAAATTAATTCATCTATGTAACTAAGGCTGGAAGTTCAAACGACGTTAGGTAAGCTCTTATAACTCAGATAGGACTGGAGAAATCTCTGCTTGAAACCCTGGAGAATCTTTGACAAATAGATGTTGCTGACTTCAATGGATCAATGATCTGACTCATAGAATACATCTTCCTATATTTATAATATAGGTGAGTTAGGTCTTGGGTTTCAGAACAGGAGAACTGACACCTGGTTTGGGACAGAGGTTAACAGGTCAAAAGAGTTTATTTATGTATACTTAATATCTAAAATGGCTAAGAATATAAATCAGCTAGCCAAAAATACATAGGTTACAAAGACTTAGTATATGCTCCCAACCTATATTTTCATTTTTATTCATTGAAGATTTCTCTTCAATGAATAAATATCTCTAAATATTTTCTTTCCTCCCTAGAGTGCTCTCATCTCCTTGCCTGGATTGTGACCCTGATCCCTAAATTTTAATTTGCATTATTAACACAAAAGAAATGTATTTAAACATAAAGTGCAAATGGTAGATTTAATTCACTTCAAAAAGAAAGACCACGAAAGATCTACAGTACATCTTTTACTACATCAGTGCCTACCGAGTTTGCGGAGAGGGGCGGCATACAAATCTAATAATAAATAAATAAATACCTGAATGTGTGAGAGAAGCATTATGGAGAAAATGGGAAATCCTCCAATATACCATGGAAACCACCAGTACAGTGGGTTTTCTTGAGAGGCAAAAATAACTTTGCAATTAACGGTACAATAATGTTATTAAATCCATATGTGGCTTAATCTTTAAACCCACTGAAATAAACAAGTTAATGGACCAGCATATCATACGTTTCTGCTGATTCCCAGAAATAATAACTTTTGCATACTTGGATAAGATATATCTTTCCTTCTACAGATGGTGAAAAGTCCAACATGTCACACAGAATATTTTGGTCACAAAATGGAATACAATTCTTATAATGCAACAGCTCAACACAGATGCTGGAAATACATTTTAAAACTGTAAATCAAAGAAGTCGGTTGGTTAGTTGGTTTTACACTACAGCTAATCTCATTCACAAAGCGTAGTGTATGTGTTGACCTACATTTTAAAACCTGCATTTCTGCATTATTGTGGACTGAAGCAAAACAAAAATGAAACACACAAAGAAACCACACAGAGACACACACACAAATCAAAGATATCCAGGATATTTTTAGTAATACAAACTTCAGGTGAGATATAGTTCATTAACTTCAATGCATTATTATAACAAATTATTTTTCAAATATTCATAAAATAGTGTGTGCATTATCTGGATGATATATTAACAAAATCAATTATATTACTAAAAAAGATACAAAGAAGAAACCTAGTAGAAAACCACATGTCTAGAACAAGGAAAGTCATTTTGCATTGGCATGTACTCATTAGATATGTATGATGCTTTCCCATTCAGAAATAAGCTAACAATGATAGTTAATATTGTTAATATTACACAAAATCTGGGATGGGGGAAATGAGAAGAATACATGGATTTTAAATAAAGCTCATTTTTAAGGAAGAATAAAGAGATGAAGGAAAACAACAGCTGCAGAAAAAACAGTCTTTCCATATAGCCAAGGGCATACAGATGTAACAAACAAATGCTTAATTAGGAAAGAGCAATTTCTTTCTTTCTTTCTTTCTTTTTTAGAAGAGGGAATAGCCTTTAAAGTAAGCAAGCATGACAGCCAAAGTTTTAAAAAATTATAATCTTTTCCCGAAATAACTTTGAAAGAACTAAAAGAGATGAGACTTTTTTAAAAATCCTCCATGTGATTATGATAAGATCTTTTAGCAATATTTGATAATGTGAGAAGATGGGTGGTATTTTGCCTTCTACAGTAGATCTAACAGAACAGCTTTCTCTGTTGTTGAAAAAGTTTCATAGCATACAAAATCCAGATTAGGAATGCTGTTCTCTTCCTAATTCCTATGACCAAAGGAAAACATAAATCCTATATTTGTCTATAGTACATTTATTCCACAGAACTACCAGATCCACCTAATGAACATTTAGGACATTTTCAGAAGTTACAAGTATCCTTGTGTTGTTGGGGGGTTTTTTCCTAATAGATGCCGAAAATTTATAGTTTTATGACATTGTTGGAAAAAAACTCCATCGGGTTGAGTTCCACGATGCTGGAAACAAAATGGAGGTTGGAGGCTGATTGGAAAGTAGATCCATTTATTGATGAACAGAACCACTAGGTCGGCTGAACAAATGGAGTTTAGAGAGGGTAGGGTTTTATACCTTCTGGATTCCTATGGGAGTCATGTAGAATTATGTAGGGGTCATAACTTCCTCTATAGACAAAAGGGTAAATGCAAATCATAGGTATTTGTCTCAGCTAATTTTGTCAACCTTTTGTTTCTTGATTATCTGAGTTGTGCCTTGACCCATTCTTTCTGAATGGATTACCAAAATTGCATTTCTAAAAACTGGCCTCCTCAGTTTCTGCTTGGGGCACGGAAACTAGGGCTGGTTTCTACCTCCCTTAAGATTTTTTTTCATTTCTCCTTTAGGGGAAATATTTTAGTTTGCCTTTTTTTAAAAAAATAGTTCCCAAAATATTTCATTCTTTGGAGAGGGGCTTCCCAAAACATCATTAAAAAAAGCTGTGCATGAACAGCAAATGTGGGGATTCTGCCAAAATTATATATGGGATTTTAATGATGATGATGATGATGATGTTGATGATGATGATGATGTAGCCCATGGAAAACAGCCATTGTTTTGGGCTACTGATAACATTCTGTCTAAACAAGGGAAGAAGATGAAGAAACAATGTCATCTTCTGAACTGCAAGTGGTTGGTCTGGATAACACTGGGCCTAAGTATAAAAGCCCCCAGCATTTTTTCTGCTCTTAACTTTCTCCTTTCTTTGTCTCTCCTTTGACCTGTTCAGAAAATGTCTGGAGTTTCCTCTTTGCCTCCATCCATCTTTCTACTTTGCTTTGCATTTTCTTTCCCACTGCCTCTCAGTTTTTTCTTAAGTCTGGAACCTGACAAAGGTTCGGCCTATTTTCTCCTCTCCTTCTGTCTCTCCCCTCCTAATCCCCATTTTATCTGTCTCTCTCCTTTCTTTATTTACCTCTTTGCCAAACAATTTCAATAGTGCATCTCTTTGACAATGAGCAGGAGAGTAGGGCTTATGTAGATTGCAGAGGTATGTAACAGGCATTGTACACCTAACAATGTTATGGCATATAACACGTACATCTAATTTAGAGCAAAACATTGGTATAGTTAGCATAGAAACATAGAAACATAGAAGACTGACGGCAGAAAAAGACCTCATGGTCCATCTAGTCTGCCCTTATACTGTTTTCTGTATTTTATCTTACAATGGATATATGTTTATCCAAGGCATGTTTAAATACAGTTACTGTGGATTTACCAACCACGTCTGCTGGAAGTTTGTTCCAAGGATCTACTACTCTTTCAGTAAAATAATATTTTCTCATGTTGCCTTTGATCTTTCCCCCAACTAACTTCAGATTGTGTCCCCTTGTTCTTGTGTTCACTTTCCTATTAAAAACACTTCCCTCCTGAACCCTATTTAACCCTTTAACATATTTAAATGTTTCGATCATGTCCCCCCTTTTCCTTCTGTCTTCCAGACTATACAGATTGAGTTCATTAAGTCTTTCCTGATACGTTTTATGCTTAAGACCTTCCACCATTCCTGTAGCCCATCTTTGGACCCATTCAATTTTGTCAATATCTTTTTGTAGGTGAGGTTTCCAGAACTGAACACAGTACTCCAAATGTGGTCTCACCAGCGCTCTATATAAGGGGATCACAATCTTCCTCTTCCTGCTTGTTATACCTCTAGCTATGCAGCCAAGCATCCTACTTGCTTTTCCTACCACCCGACCACACTGCTCACCCATTTTGAGACTGTCAGAAATCACTACCCCTAAATCCTTCTCTTCTGAAGTTTTTGCTAACACAGAACTGCCAATGCAATACTCAGATTGAGGATTCCTTTTCCCCAAGTGCACTATTTTATATTTGGAAACATTAAACTGCAGTTTCCATTGCTTTGACCATTTATCTCGTAAAGCTAAATCATTTACCATATTACAGACCCCTCCAGGAATATCAACCCTATTGCACACTTTAGAGTCATCGGCAAATAGGCAAACCTTCCCTACCAGACCTTCCCCTATGTCACTCACAAACATATTAAAAAGCATAATTGGAATTTTCATTTTTGCATTCTTATAAAATTGGTTCTATGGGGAATGGCCCTTGATGCCTTCAAACCAGGAGTGGGATACTGCTCGGACCGGGGAGGGGGGGACACAGTGGGGTGGTGAAAATGAAGCTCCACTCCAAAGCATCCAATTTGCACTGAAAGATGTTGAAAATATATTTTTGCTAGCCCTTTACTGCTTCAAACAATGACTATAATAACCCACCGTACGGATTTAACCAGGGGAGGAGGACTACTAAGGATGCTCCGCATTGTTTTTCCTTGTCTGTCAGATACTATTACCATACTTTAGGTTTGTTTGTTTTTTTCATTTTTGGAACTATCTAATTATTTTAATTAAGTTCCTGACCCTACTTCTCTTTAGCCATGTTGCAGTTTTTACAATGTCAATTTTTATTTTTATTTTATTTTATATATTTTATTATACCTGTCCTTATAACTTTACCCTTACCTCACTCCCAGCTCAGCCTTAAAATGTTATTAGTTCACCTGCATAAAAATAACATTTCCACTTCTGACTTCAGCACTCATGGAAACTATTAAATTAGCAGACTGAACTTTTAAACCACCCTTTCACACATCTCCTATACTATCATTTACTTAACCTCACTCTAACCTCTCTGTATGAGCTATGCTCGGCTCATTCTTACAATACCCAAAGTCCATGGAAACTTTTGAAAATGGGATCTGAGAATGGGTTCTCCCCCCACCCTCACTCTTACACACACACACACACACACACACACACACAAACTTTGGATGTGAAAAATGCTGTTTAGTGTAAAGAGTTAGACCACAAGGTGTGAAAGTCCCTTGTGCATTTAGAATTCAGTTTTCTAAATCTTCACAGTAAAAAACAGGTTTTATAAAATTGTTAGGAGACGAAAATACCACAATTTCCCTTAGTAAGCAACAAATCGTTCAAGTCAATGGACATTTCCAATTAACCAGAACAAATTAACAAATAGCAAATTAGTAAAATGCAAATGAGCAAAAAAAATGTTGCATGGTGAATTATTCAAATTATCCACCCTTATCTGCTCTTTCAAATCCTTGTGTAGGATCCATATTAGATGTGATTCACAGATTGTGAAAGCCGTATCGGTTCAACCTGGTGTACCACCAGATGATATGTGCTCATTTCCAAATTCTGCTGCTCCTATCATGGCAGATTTATAAATGAGACTTCACAAGAGATGAGCACATTTGAAACAGATATAAGAAACAGCTAGTAATGTCAAGGGAATTATGCTTTTTGCAAGGTCTGTTTTTGCTTTAGATCAGTCATGCTATATGCCAAGGAATAGACTAAGAGGTACTTTACTAGAAGAGCCCTCCATTCCTCCATTCACAACAGCATATCCTATGCAACTAGACTTACAATCCTAGGTTTAGAAAGCTTAGAACTACATCGCTTTAAACATAACGTAAGCATAGCCCATAAAATCATCTGTCACAACGTCCTTCCTGTCAACGACTACTTCAGCTTCAACCATAACACACAAGCTCACAATGGATACAAATTTAAAGTAAACCATTCTAAACTCAACTGCGGGAAATATGACTTTAGTAACCGAGTAGTTGATGCATGGAACTCACTACCTGACTCTGGAGTTTCATCACCTAACCCCCCAAAACTTTGCCCTTAGACTATCCACTGTTGACCTCTCCCGATTCCTAAGAAGTCAGTAAGGGGCATGCATAAGTGCACCAGAGTGCCTTCCATCCCCTGTCCTTACTGTTTCTCTCTTACTAATATCATATATATAAACACTGTTATATCTTTGTAAACCCTCAATATGTAATTGACAAAATAAATAAATAAATGGTCAGAAGCTGCAGATATAATTCAATTTGGTAAGAAAAGCCTATCCATGCAATTACTCATGCAATGACAAAACGTAATGGCTATTCCTTGATGAGGAGAGAAGTTTTACATTTCCATCACATACTAAGAAGGAAAATGTTTGTGTTCTTCTCCAAGTGATCACTAGGCAACAAATTCGGTAGCACCATTTCATAACTATTGCAATGCTAAGGATTAGCTCCTATAAAGGTTTGTTTGGCCTTCTTAAACACCGTAGTTCAGAAGAAGGAAATGCAAAACTACACACCAAGGATGCAAACAGGAGATACCAGGATATAGCCAAAAAAAAAAAACCTTTCAAAGATGCCATTAAAGCAATTTAATGAGGACCCAGATTGTGGGGGCAATATGCTGGCTCTGTTAAAAAGTGCAATTGCTAACATGTTGTAAGCCGCCCTGAGTCTAAAGAGAAGGGCGGCATAAAAATCGGATAAATAAAAAAATCGAATAAATAAATTTAGGTTCAATGTGTCTTCCAATTGTAACATCCAAAGAAAACTGGTTTAGTCATTCCGGTATGGGCAAAATTAATCTAGTCTTTTTTTCTGAAAGAATTTGAGTTATGATATGAGAATCTGTATAAGACTGCTCAATCTACAAATTATTTTTTTAGATGCTAGCAAATCTGCGTTTAGGTCACATTTCAGATGTTGTATATTTAAAAAACAGCTTTCCCAGATGTACACTTTTCAGTTCACATAATTCTCAAGTATTTATTTATTTATTTATTTATTCATTCATCCATTCATTCATTCATCCATTCATCCATTCACTTATTTATTTATTTATTTATTTACTTACTTACTTACTTACTTACTTGTTTATTTATTTATTTACTTACTTACTTACTTACTTACTTACTTACTTACTTACTTACTTATTTGCTCATTTACTCATTTACTCATTTACTCATTTACTTATTTTACTTGTAAAACTACTAGGATAGTAGTAGTTTGTATAAACATATCATAAGTAAAAAGTAATGATAAAAGAGGACAATAGGACTGTAGGACAGGGACGATGGGCACAGTGGTGTCCTTTTGCATGCCCCTCACAGACCTCACAGATTTACTGTGGTAAATCCACAGTAGCTGAATTTAAACATGCCTGGGATAAACATAGATCCATCCTAAGATACAAAATACAGGAAATAGTATAAGGGCAGACTAGATGGATCAGGAGGTCTTTTTCTGCCATCAGTCTTCTATGTTTCTATGTTTCTCTTAGAAACAGGGAGAGATTGACAATCTAAGGTTAAAGTTTTTGGGGTTTGGGGAATATATAGGGCTTGGTAACAAATGCTTTAACTGACAAGCGCTAGCAAGCTGTATGTACTAAAATTGTACTGCAGAGTCTCTAGTGGGAAGTAATTGCTCTAGCTCAGGGCTGTCAAACTCAAGGCCCACAGGCCAGATCCAACCCACAGAGTGTTTAGATCTAATCTGCAGTGCCACTCTGAAAACAGCAAAGGGTCAGCCCAAAGAGCCTCTGCCAGCAAACACGGAGGTCAGGAAGGCCGCACATGCCCCTCCCACAACTCCATTTTCACTGGCAGAGGGCTGCAGAAGGCTGCCACACGTGAAAATGGGGCAAAGGGATGCATTCTGCCCACCACCACATTTTGCTGGCAGAGGGCTAAAAACAAAAGAAAAGGATAAATGTTTCCCCTTTTGCATTTGAGCAAGCAAGAAGGGACAGGAAAGGAGAAAGGGGGGGGGGGAGAAAAAGAAAAAGAAGAAAAGATGGGAAGAGAACAAGGAAAGAAAATAATGAAAGAGGGGAAGGAAGAAGAAAGAAGAATTAAAGGGGAAGTAAAAATAAAAAAGGAAGGAAGGAAGGAAAGAGAGAGAGAGAGAGAAAGAAAGAAAGAAAGAAAGAAATGAATAAATAAATAAATAAATAAATAAATAGATTATAACGAGAAAGAGGGAGGCTCTGAGGAGAATCCTACCTTAGCACTTGGCCACCACAGGTGCCCCGACATAAATGACATGAAGATGCCCACACCCAGCCTGGCCATGCCTACCCCAGCCACACCCATCCCGACGTCCTAAAGTCAAACACAATGCTGATGCAGTCCTCAATGAAATTTAGTTTGACATCCCTGCTCTAGCTGACTGGGACTACATTGAATGGAGCTACCTTTAATCAAAAGATATAGGCATTATAGGTATTCATTGAGTTATGAGTATAACTATGATCGGAAATTACAGTCATAAGTCATGATAGCTGTAAAGCAGATCATCACAATTTTATGGCCTTTTCTCAAAGTAAACACAGTTACTGAAAAACAAAAACCAATGTAAACTACAGTGACATGAGTGCAGGACATTAAACGGTCATAAAAGCAGGGTATAATATAATCACATGACAGTGGGGACCTCCACATTTATAACTTCAGAACTGTGTCATAAGCAGCTTTTGGGGGTTTATTGTGATTTCAAAAGATCACCATGTAACTGTCATAAATTGAGGACTACTTGTAATCTGAATGGGCCTAAGACCAGAGCCTTGATGTATTCCACTGCATTCTTCCCTCCATGTCAATGAAGTTGAGCATGGATGGTCAGCCATCTGGTGAATTCAGAATCTCCAGATTATTCAGAACTTTTTGTTCAGAACTGATTTCTGAACAAAGATCCTATTCATTTCTAATATTTCAATAGAGTCAAATAATAACTTTTAAGGGGACTCCAAAGAAGGGTTGGATAAAATCCAATGCAAAGTCAAGGCTATTTAATTAAAAAATCTATCGTTTTCATAATTTGGTCATGAAAACTTGATTAAACTTCCTGAACTGTTACTTATATAAATATCCTTATTTTTTTTAGAAGGAAATGTGTTTTTTGGAAAGAAATATGTTTTTATTTATTTATGGTCAGACCATTTTCTACTACGGCTTGACTTCCTGGCTCCAATCCTCCCCCGCAGGGAGGCGGAACCAATGAAGATGTTCCGCCCCAGACGCCTGATGGACCCAGAGGGCTTTCAGACGGCGCTTGGGGTTATCCCAGAGGCACTCGTCCACAGTTCGGCGGAGTCTCTTGCGGAGGCCTGGAACACGGCTGCTGCGGAGGCTCTCGACCGGATTGCGCCTTTGCGACCTCTCCGAGGCGTTAGACCCCGTAGAGCCCCATGGTTCAACGAGGAGCTCCGGGAGTTGAAGCGCCAAAAGAGACGTCTAGAGAAGCGATGGAGGAAGAGTAGGTCTGAATCCGACCGAACACTTGTAAGAGCTTTTATTAAGACTTACAAAGTGGCGCTCAAGGCGGCAAGATGCGCGTACCATGCCGCCTTGATTGCATCAGCGGAATCCTGCCTGGCCGCTCTGTTTAGGGTGACCCGCTCCCTTCTTAATCAGGGGGGAGTTGGGGAGCCCTTGCAGAGTAGTGCCGAGGATTTTAACATGTTTTTCGCTGATAAAGTCGCTCGGATTCGGGCCGACCTCGACTCAATTGTAAAACAGAGTCGACTGACAACGAGTCAGTCGAGGTGACTGGGGCACGTACTTGTCCACCTGTCTGGGAAGAGTTTGATCTGGTGACACCTGATGAAGTGGACAAGGCCATTGGAGCTGTGAGTTCCGCCACCTGTTTACTGGATCCGTGTCCCTCCTGGTTGGTTTCGGCCAGCAGGGAGGTGACACGGAGCTGGGCCCAGGAGATTACCAACGCTTCCTTGGGGAGGGGAGTTTTTCCATCACTCTATAAAGAAGCGCTTGTGCGCCCCCTCCTCAAGAAGCCCTCCCTGGACCCAGCTGTGCTTAATAACTATCGTCCAGTCTCCAACCTTCCCTTTATGGGGAAAGTTGTTGAGAAGGTGGTGGCACTCCAGCTCCAACGGTCCTTGGAAGAAGCCGATTATCTAGGTCCCCAGCAGTCGGGTTTCAGGCCCGGTTACAGCACGGAAACCGCTTTGGTCGCGTTGATGGATGATCTCTGGCAGGCCCGGGACAGGGGTTTATCCTCTGTCCTGGTGCTCCTTGACCTCTCAGCGGCTTTCGATACCATCGACCATGGTATCCTTCTGCACCGGCTGGAGGGGCTGGGGGTGGGAGGCACTGTTCTTCAGTGGTTCTCCTCCTACCTCTCTGGCCGGTCGCAGTCGGTGTTAGTGGGGGGACAGAGGTCGACTCCTAGGTCTCTCCCTTGTGGGGTGCCTCAGGGGTCGGTCCTCTCCCCCCTGCTATTTAACATCTACATGAAACCGCTGGGCGAGATCATCCAAGGACATGGGGTGAGGTATCATCAATATGCGGATGATACCCAGCTTTACATCTCCACCCCATGCCCAGTCAATGAAGCAGTGGAAGTGATGTGCCGGTGCCTGGAGGCTGTTGGGGCCTGGATGGGTGTCAATAGACTCAAGCTCAACCCGGATAAGACGGAGTGGCTGTGGGTTTTGCCTCCCAAG